>NC_090127.1:2202500-2502500 GCF_023973825.1 Plasmodium brasilianum
GCTATCAGTCCTTATTTTTAAAATGGTTTATTCTTTTTAATTTCCACCATTTTTTGAAATATTATTCTTTTTTAACTTTTATGAAATGTATATATATATAAATATATAATATATGTGTGTATGTATAGATGTACCTATGTATGTATGTACCTATGTATGTATGTACCTATGTATGTATGTACCTATGTATGTATGTACCTATGTATGTATGTACCTATGTATGTATGTACCTATGTATGTATGTACCTATGTATGTATGTACCTATGTATGTATGTACCTATGTATGTATGTACTTATGTATGTATGTACCTATGTATGTATGTACCTATGTATGTATGTACCTATGTATGTATGTACCTATGTATGTATGTATGGGCGTATATGTATACCCATTTATGCCTATCACACCTTTCTGTTTAACATCAGTGCCTTTAATATATGGCGAGCATGTGTACAGGCGTCCGGGCACAGTTGTTCATATATATGTGTAAACTTTTTTCTCTTTTCTGTTCATAAAAAGAAGGGCTATCTATCACTTTGGGCTTCTTAACATGAAGAGAAATGGCAGAATTAAATGAACAAACAATGAACATATAAGGAGCAAAAAAATAAGAAAAAAACAAGCAATTAATTAGCAAAAAAAATTTGCAATTAACGAAAAAAATCAGTAATAAATTAAAAAAAAATTAGCAATACATAAATAAAAGCTTTAAGCTTTTAAGCTTGTAACAAATAATATTGAAGTGGTACACTAAGCTATCAACAATATATGAAATCATACAAAAAAATAAAAAAAAAATAAACAAATAAAAAATGAAAAAAAACAAAAAAAAATAAAAAAAATAATAAATAAAAAAAATAATAAATAAAAAAAATAATAAATAAAAAAAAAATAATAAAATAAAAATAATAATTATAATAATATTAATAATAGTAATAGCAGTAACATCAGCAATAGTAAGAGTAACCTTATATTTGAAACCCCCGTTCAAATAACTCTGTAGAAAAAAAAAAATAACTCGTTTATCTTATGTGGTATGAAAGTACTTTATAAAAGAATATAAGTACAATGTTTTTTGGTGTATTTATATTATAAATTCTTTTTTTTTTTCTCCATTTGTATATATATATATATATATGTATATGTATATGTATATGCATATTTATATATGTACATTTTTTAAATTCCCCTTTTGCGTTTTATTACATGCTTTTTTTTCTTTCTTCCCTTTTTTTTTTTTTTTTTTTTTTTTTTATAATTATTATTCCACTGTTACTTATATTTCATAAACTTTTATCCCATTTTGTGCAGCCTTTTTCGTTGACTTCTACATTTTGTATTTTGAATTTTTTGTGTACATGAAATTTTCCTTCATTTGTTGCGCGTTAAAGAGTTGAGTATACATACATATATATACATATATTCCTGACCGAAGCAAGGAAAACCGTCGACTTTCGAAGATTTCCTTTTAAACAGTGAGAAGAAAAGGACAGATCCTATTACTATATCGCTTGCAGTGGAAAAAAAGTACGAAAAAGTGAAGAAGCAAAGCGCATGAGTGTATGTTTATGATTATACTTTTGTATGTATGTATGAACATATGTATGTATGTATGTATGAACATATGTATGTATGTATGAACATATGTATGTATGTATGAACATATGTATGTATGTATGAACATATGTATGTATGCATGAACATATGTACGTTTTTATATACGTATTAATACACCCCCTCACGCCACTTCACTTCCAACAGATGTTGAAAAACCCCGGAGCAGTTTTGGTTTTCAAGCCTAACACAAAGAGGGAGGAAGGAAGAAAAACGCAGCTGTCGAATATACAGGTAATCAAAAGAAGCGATTGAATTCTTAGGGGGCACATGATGTCAACGCGTGCAGTATACGATTGCATGGAACTGCTCACGTGCGAGTTCCCTTGCATGTACGTGAATCCATATACAAAATGCTCATCTGCAAAATAAATTTGTTCCACATATATATATATATATATATATATATGTACGTGTGCTTCTTTACATATATACATGGGTACTGAATATTTACAAATATGGCCATCCTCTGTGTGGCCCATTTTGATGACCTGTTCAGGCGAGTCGGGCAGTTAGCGAAATTGTGAAGACAACACTAGGCCCTATGGCAATGTTGAAAATGATGCTTGATCCGTTGGGGGGAATAATAATAACTAATGATGGCAATTCAATTTTAAGAGAAGTGGATGTAGCTCACCCAGCAGCAAAATCGCTGATAGAATTAAGTAGATCTCAGGATGAAGAAGTAGGAGATGGAACAACATCGGTAGTGATATTATCAGGTGAGTTACTAAACATAGCGGAAGCATTTCTAAAGCAGAAGATACATCCAACAATTATAGTAAATTGTTATATGAATGCTTTAAATTGTAGTTTAAAATATTTAGAAGAAATTGCAATTGAGGTAGATGTAAATGATGAAGGGAATCTATTAAAAGCTATAGATTCATGTTTAAGTACAAAATTTGTTAGTCGTTATAACAGTATTATTAGTAAATTAGCATTAGAAGCAACTCAGTGTGTTAAGATAGAAAACATAATGGGTAAAAAAGAAATAGATATAAAAAGATATGCAAAGGTGGAAAAAATACCTGGAGGAGAAATAACAGACAGTTATGTACTAAAGGGTGTAATGATAAATAAAGATATTACACATCCAAAAATGAGAAGGTATATTAAGAATCCACGTATATTATTACTAGATTGCACATTAGAATATAAAAAAGCAGAAAGTCAAACAAACGTAGAAATATTGGATGAAAATACATGGAATCAATTACTTTTACAGGAAGAAATAGAAGTTAAAAAGTTTTGTGAATATATAATTGATAGTAAATGCGATGTAGTAATAACAGAAAAAGGTGTATCTGATTTAGCTCAACATTTTCTTGTTAAAAAGAATATAAGTGTTATTAGGAGAGTAAGAAAAACAGATTTGAATAGATTAGAAAGGATTAGTGGTGCTACAATTGTTAACAGATGTGATGAAATTGTTGAGAGTGATATTGGTACACAATGTGGTTTATTTGAAGTTAAAAAAATTGGAGATGATTACTATTCCTTTTTTGTTGAATGTGAAAATCCTCGTGCATGTACTATTTTACTTAGAGGATCAACTAAAGATGTGTTAAACGAAATAGAAAGGAATTTACATGATGGTATGAATGTAGCTAAAAATATAATCATAGAAGGGAAATTATTATATGGTGGTGGATGTACAGAAATGCGAGTTGCTCAACATCTACTTAAAGAAGCAAACCATTTTGATGATTCAAGAAAAAGCATAACAGAAGCAGTTGCTACAGCCCTTGAAATTATTCCAAAAATTTTAGCACAAAACAGTGGAGCTAATGTAGTAAAGACTATAAACATGTTAAGGATAAAACATGAAAATATTGATGGAGAGAAGTATGGAATAGATGGTATTACAGGTGATATTATTGATGTATCGACAAAAAATATTTGGGATTTACTTTCTGTAAAGAAGCAAATATACAAAAGTGCAATTGAAGCTGCTGCCATGATTCTTCGAATTGACGATGTGGTTAGCGGAATAGGAAAGGAGGATAAGATTCAGAAGCCCGTTCAGAATGAGTTCGATTAGAAATGGAGGCGGCGGGAAGAGACTCAAAGAGCATTCGATTGGTGTAGTAGTATCCTTCTATTGTTATCGATGGATGATATTGGTGTAGTGATATCGGTGTAGTGATATCGGTGTAGTGATAACGGTGTAGTGATAACGGTGTAGTGATAACGGTGTAGTGATAACGGTGTAGTGATATCGGTGTAGTGATAACGGTGTAGTGATATCGGTGTAGTGATAACGGTGTAGTGATAACGGTGTAGTGATATCGGTGTAGTGATATCGATGTAGTGATATCGATGTAGTGATATCGGTGTAGTGATATCGATGTAGTGATATCGGTGTAATAATATCGATGATGTAGCCCCAATTCAGTAACGCCTGCTCAGCTCTTAGTTAGAATTCACTATAGAATCATAGCTCTGTATGTACATCTACCAGTTCGAGAAAGTGCTTCTTATTCATCTGCGTTGTATGCCCTCATGCATGCATCTTCGCGTGTATGTATGCTTATATTTACGCGCGTATTTGTGCTTCCATTTATGCGTTTGTTTATTACTTTATGCTCATACGCATTTACATATTCATGCCTTTCTCCATATCCCTTTTTGTTCCCTCCCTCCCCCATTTATAAACGGGGGTGTGCCTCCCGTGGAATGTTGAATGTTTCCTACCTCACCCTGTATCTTAGTTATAATATGTATCACGTGCAGTATGTTAATTTTGTTGTACTTCATGTGCTGCATTTGTGAAGGCTAAAAGAGTAAATATTTTTGAAAAAACTAGTCATAATTAAATAGCGTTACATAGTAGTATGAATAGTACGAAGCAATGTGCATCTGTTTGCTGTTACGTGCAATACTGCTTAACGGTGCGCAGTTTTAACAAATATGAAATTTACTTGTAGATTAACTCCGTGAACACATATAGAACGGGTAATGAAGATATGTACAAGTATTACAAAAAAAGAAAAGATGAATCCCATAGGCAGCATTAAAAGCTACCTGTTCAGGCAAACGAACACACAGGCGGGCAGAAATGCACCCATGTGATACAGCCAACTTTTGAAAAAAGAAAACTGAACAAATTAACAAAAACAAAATTTGTACCCATACAAAAAAAAAAAAAAAAAGGGAATGAAACAATGCAACATAAAAAAAAAAAAAAAAAAAAAAAAAAGAGAAATATATAGATAGATGGATAGACAGATGAAGCTAATGTAAATGCTAGAGGAAGTAATGGGAACATGGAGAGGCGCCGAAAGATAGTGCGAAGAAATAATAACAACGGTGTGCATGCCGTAATGCTTCCCACCCCGTGCATACACATGAATGCCTGTTCTGTGTATGCTTCAAACGATAGGTATTTTTAATAAAGAGCCTCCGCCATATTCCTCTCTACGTGTCCTTCCTAAGCTGTTCGTACTTATTTAGATAACAAGTAAGCAAATTGAAGCAGTTTTTATTTAAGTGTGTATCTCCACCGTATGGTAGTTTAATGTTCAACTTAGTACAAGCATCGATAACTTTATCAATGGTAATGTTATACTCTTCACTAAGCATAAACAACGTTTCAGGTGAGTAATAATGGATTATATCAACCGGGTCAGCAATATTTGAGTATTCAATAAGTGTAACAATATTTTTAGTAGTGAGATAATTTTTTATTAAATCATTTGTATCAACAAATTTATAAACAATAAAATTATTATTTATAGAACTTTCTGAAATGAGAAATTCAAATTGGTTCATCTCTAACCTTTTTATTTCTTCTTTTGTTTTATGTCTATATTTATTAACATCCTGTATATGTGAATTTGAAAATTTACATATATAATCACCCAAGAAATCTAATGATAAATTATGTTTGATGTGAAACTCTTCAATGGTTTCTTGCATCCCTCCATATTTTAGAACTTCTCTTCTGCATTGCTCTTCCTTTTCCTCTTCTTCATCGTTCGTATCGACTGTATCGTTTTTTCCGCTATGTCCATTTTCATCATCACCACACTGTTTAATCTGGTCAGGTAACCTCTGATCATTTTCAAAATTAAACGTCTTCTTCAACTTTTCAGCCATAGATATTTCCTTATCAAAATTGTAATCATTGACTATTGGTAATTTAGCAATATCTGCATTGTCTTTTATATTATTTTCCATTTCTTTCTGTTTAATAAATTTATTAGTTGTATCTATCCGTAAATAATCAACTGGATCATATAAAAATTTATTTATTTCTATTGCTGAATCTACTTGTTTGATCTTTGATTCAGTATCACCATATTTCTCTTGTTCTTTATATTGTTTTATATTTTCTTTTAATTTGTCTAATTTGATATGGGATAATACATGCTCTTCTGGATTCTTTATTATTTCTCTCACATCGAAATAATTGTTTTCTTTTATTTTCATTATATCTAATAATCTCATTTTTATTTCTTCGAACGTTCCGAATGTTGGATAACCCCTTTTTCTTAACTCGTCCCTTATCTGCATCTCGCTCATTTCTTTAATTTCTTCTTCTTTGATTTCAACAAATTTGTTTGACACTCGGTTGAAGAAGATGCTCTTGTTAATCAGCTCGTCGGTGGAGCCCCCTCTCCAACTGTTAGAATCAGTAGAGGGGTTGGAAGAGTTAAGCACATTAGATGAGTTAGACACACTTAAACCATTTCTATCACTTGCACCGACTTCATCGACTTCCCCGCTTACTCCCCCCGGATGCCTACTCTCCCTCGCTACCTTTGCATTGTAGTACTTCAAATTTTCCAGATTCTCGTCCCTCGCTATTTTATTTTCCTTCCTGTATTGTTCATATAATTGCAAGAGTTTCGTCTCCTTCTCCCTCAGTTCATCAATGTACGATGCCTGTTTACAAATTTTGGTAAAAATTCCATCGATCAATTTCTTTTCTTCTTCATTTACATCCTTCTCCTTATCATCAATATTTTTCATCATGTCAAAATCCTTTCTTGAAAACTTAAAATTAAATTTATCTATATTACTATAATCTCCTCTGTATATTTTTCGTAGTATTTCTCTGTTTTCTTCTTCTTCTTTCTCTTTTATAAATTCTGTGTCTGTTCCTGCATACTCACCTAGACTCTTTTCCTCTCCTTCGCTCAGTGGCGAATTCCTGGAAACTCCACTGCTCGAGCAATCATCACTACTGGGGTTTACGGTGGTTGTGGGGTTGAGGGGGGTATGCTTGACACTTCCTACTCCTCCAACATCTGCATCAGTTCCAACACTTCTAGCATCTCCATTCCCCCCAACATCCGAAGGACCCCCCTCCTGAGTGAATAACCGTATATACTCTTGAATATTCCTTTCCATTGTATCATTCGTGGTAAAAGACTTCTCAATATCCTTCTTCAATTTGTCAAGATTCAATTTACGAGAACTGTTAATAACCCTTTCATTTAATTCATATATGTCTTTTTTTTCATTTTCTTTATATTCTCTCATCTTTCTGTCGGTACTCTCCTTCATCAGTTGTACTAATCTATTATACTCTTCTAACATTTTGTCTTTATCTAATCCCTTCAATTTTTCATTATCATTTAGCAATTTATCGTTTTTTAAATACTTCTTCATTAGCTTTGTCATATCCTCCTCTGATCCATTTATCATGTCATTCTTTCCATCTATGTTGTTACTTTCGTCAAACTTATGTTCTAAACTATTTTGATTTTTCTCTTCTGGTGTACTGTGAATCCATTCCGAATCTTCTTCCCCCCTGTTACTGGGTCCTAATCCATTTTTTCCCTTACTCTTGCTTATCACTTTGCTGATTTGTTTTTTTCCTTTTCCTCCTTCGTTTCCTTTGCTTCCTTCGTTTCCTTCGTTTCCTTCGTTTCCTTCGTTTCCTTCGCTTCCTTCATTTCCTTCGCTTCCTTCATTTCCTTCGCTTCCTTCATTTCCTTCGCTTCCTTCATTTCCTTCGCTTCTTTCATTTTCTACTTTTCTTGCTATTCTTTCTTCGTTTCTTTTTTCCTTTTTCCTTTTCTTTTCTTTATCTTCCTCCTCTCCTTCAATATCATCTCCATCATCATGCCCCGAGGAGCTAGCCGAGTCTAACTGATTTTTTAGCTCAACGTCTTTACTATTTTGGCATGTAACATGACTACTACAGTTGTTCTTATAATGTGGTTCGCCCCTACTGTTAAGTATGTCTTCACTGTTTGCTTGACCCTCACCATTAGCTTCACTCACATCACTCGCTTCACTCACATCACTAGCTTCACTCACATCACTAGCTTCACTCACATCACTAGCTTCCCTCTCATTATATGTGCCATTAAACATGCACAAACGCTGCTCCCCCTTTCTTCCCTTCCTTTTTTTGTGTAACGTACATACGTTTATTGAAAAATTATTTTCATTTTTCTTTTTCAACAAAATAAATTGTTTTCTTCTCTTTTTAATTATTGTCACGTTCATAATATTATTATTATTCCTTGTATTTTGTTTTTCAATTGACGAGATGTAAAAAGCTCTTTTAAAATAATTTTTCATTTTTCCGTAGTTATATGTAAGCATCAGTGTGAGCTTTGCCAGTGTAAAGAATGCAATGGCTACTAGCACATGCCTTTTCATTTTCTGTTAAGCAGTTCGAATGAAGCTACTCATGTTTGGGCTCACATTCCATACAAGCGGATGTACATTTGTAAGAAGATTTCCGTGCAAATGAATGAAAATACACATATATAAACATATACGTATATATGTATATATATTTACGTATATATATTTATGTATATATAAATGTATATATATATGTATATATAAATGTATATATATATGTATATATAAATGTATATATATATGTATATATAAATGTATATATATATGTATATATAAATGTATATATATATGTATATATATATGTACATATATTTATGTATATATATTTATGTATATATAAATGTATATATAAATGTATATGTATGATTGTACACGCATGTATGCGTATCGTACAATCCTGTCATTTATTTTTATTTTGTTCTATTTTTTTTTCGAGTTTCCTAGTTCTTTTTTGAACAAAAAAAAATTTACATAGTTCAGTATTGCAAGTTTGTTTTCCACTTCCGACTTGATAATCATCAAAAAAGTAGAAGAATATAATTTAATGATTTTTTTTTTTTTTTTCGCGCCCTCTACATGTAAACATTGGCACATACAAATATACATACATGTTCATATATATATATATATATATATATATATGTATATGCGATTGTACGTTTGTAATGTTTGCAAATGTACATACATAAGTAAATGTATGCGAGATCGACTCCTCCACAATTTACTTAGTCAAACGAAACGTTCTCATAAAAAACCCTAAAGAAGCTTCAATCTTTTTAGAGTTCCTTATTTTTTCAATAATGAGTAAAGCCTCTGTGTCAATGATGAAGTACGTTCCCCTTCCCTCTTCTTTTACAGTGAACAGAAATATAAGAAGGGTGAGCCAAAAAAAAAAAAAAAAAAAAAAAAAAGGAACAAGTGTAAAGAACTCAAAAGTAGTGAAATGAAGTATAAAGAATTGAAAAGAACTTCTTATGTGTGAAATTTGCATTTTTGCATTTTTAAGATTAGATCCATTTCCTTGTTCTTTCACTTTACTCGTGTACATTTTACGCGTTAGCAAATTCTCTTTATGTGCGGATGATCATGTATAACTCATGTGTTATGCCCCCTTTTTTTTCACCAGTTTAACATGGCTGAATACGACCGGAAAACTTTCTTCTCTTTCAACATATTCTCTTTATTCTTATTCGCCCTTCCAATTGTTTACATGTCTAAAGTAAATAACTAAAAAGAACATAAAGGGGAATGAACCCAATATGCATTTTTCGTTCGCCATAAATATGTATATATATATATATATGTACAAATGCATGCATGTATATGTATGTAAATGTGTATATTTGGCAGGAGTGCGTGCAGTCCTGTTTCATTGCAAACTATTTTTTTTTTTTTTTTTTAGGTCAACTACAGAATGTGTGAAGAGAACGAGGTCATATACATTAAGTTAGAGAATGCTCGTTTGAGTGTAACGAAAAGCATTTTTTCAAATTAGAAATACCTAAAGTTGATAAACACTTCTTTGGTAGAAGTCTTTTTTTTTTTTTTTTTTTGGAATACATATGCTATTAAGGAATACATATGCTATTAAGGAATACATATGCTATTAATTGTAATATATGCGTCTTTTCTGCTTTGCTTTTTTTCGGGAAAAAATATATAGAAGCGCTCATTAATTTTCATTTGTGCATTTGTGAACTTAGGTGTGCAGGTTGACATACGTAAAGGGGTATACATAGGTGAAGAGGTGTACATACCCTAACACACTTACGCACGCATACTTGTGTTCACTTGAATTCCCCTAATAATAAAATATCAACCAAGTGGTAAAATACATATATCCCACGCCCATTGTTCATCTCGCATTGCACCTGTTCAGTTGTCCACCGTAATGAACGTCCTGTATAATAGTTACGTGCAGAGTGCGTATTTAATAGCCGAGATGAATATTCTAAATAGCAGTTGCAAGGAGAAATGGAATATGATGGATCTCATAAAAAGTGTTAAGAATGAACAAACATATGGCATATCAAGACTACACAAATTTTCATGGCTTAACTTATTTTTTCTTTTTATTCCATTTACATTAGTGTACAATCATGTGATAAAACTAGTCCTTTGTGTTGTTATTTTGTTATACATTAAGTATATACTTAATAATTTTTTTCTTTTTCTGTACAAAAATAATATACAACGATTTAATGAATTAATAAAGCTCTTGTACATACAAGCATATACAGAGAATAATCAACAGGATAAAGAAAAATTAGAATTCCTTATAGATGATTTATATTGTAGAATACATAAAATGGCAGAATCCATATTGAAGTTTTACTTTTTTTTTATGCAAAATTTATTTTTTTATTTTATGGTGTCAAATGATATCATCATTAGTACGAATCAATACAGTACTACTTACAAGAGCATTAAAAAATTATTTCATTTGAAAAAATTTTACTTTCATTTGTTTGTTGTATTGATGGAGATTGAATTAAAAAGAGATGTTTCGGAAGAAGATGAAGAAGAAGAAGAAAAAAAAAAAAAAAAAAAAAAAAGTCTTTATAAAAACATAAGGAATGTATTCAAATCAAAATACCTAAAAGAGTATGAACTGATGAGAGAAAATGAAACTAATTTTTGTCTTTTTTCTCTGCATCAATGTTTTAAATCATATGGCATCATAACAATATTAATGATGATAAGACGTTTATTTTGCTTTCTACACTTATTCCTTTTTACCATAATATCAGTATATTATTTAATAAAGACCTACTTAGTCTTATCTTCATATATAAATGTAATAAAAAAAAAAAAAAAAAAATTATTACCCTTAAGGGGGGTCAGTCAAAAGGACTACTCGAAGTATTCATCCAGGGATGAAGAAACAATAATTTCTTTTGTGATAGACTCTTTAATATTGTTACATGACTGTGTCCACGATGGTATGGATTGTCAATATGTTTATGAAACAGTAGAGCATAAATTGCGCAGCTCGTTAAGCATCTTAAAATCATTAAGAAGGGAAATAGCTGAAAGGGGGGTAGCCAAAGGGATGCAGGCAAAAGGAGTAGATGCAAAAGGAGTGGATGCAAATGGGGTGGATGCAAAAGGAGTGGATGCAAATAGGGTGGATGAAAAAGGAGTGGATGCAAAAGGAGTAGATGCAAATGGGGGGGATGCAAATGGGGTGGATGCAAACAGAGTAGCCGAAAAAACCTTTAATGTAAGCACCTCAGGTGGGGGAAAAAAAAATGATGCCAACGAACAGAGCAATGAAAATATTATATCCACTCCCATAACTTGTGGTAAAGATGTGCACATAATGGGAGACCAGTTAATCGAAACTGCTTCTTCCATACGAAATAATGAAAAAAGGAAAATTTCAACATATGAAGTGTACTATTATTCACATAAGGAAGTCCAAAGTAATATACAAGATGATAACTATGAAGAACTTCACAATGCTAAAAGAAACAAGTATGCATCTGGTAAATACTCTAATAGAATTGCAGCTGCAAACAACCCATTATTCTTTCAGGATAAAGGAAACAATGAAAAGAAACTCATGTATAAAGATGAAAAGTATGTTTCTTTGCACAACAACGAAAAGGATAGTGATTTATGTATTTACAATTTGCTAAGCGAGTTAAAAGACACATTCAAAAATGATAAAAAGTATATTTATGTTAACAGAGAGTTATGTTATGATAATAAAAAAAAGGACTTCACTATAAAAAGCGTTTTATATAACCAAACTAACACGTTGACATGTAGCCAAACTCTCACATCAGGGGGATATGCTGGATGTACAAAATGGGCTAGTAGTTGTCAGCAAAAGGATATTGTTAAATATGATAATGTAAATACACAAATCCAACAGGGAATAAAAAATATAGGTACATTACATAACAGAATTATATCAAATAATATTAATCAAGATAAAGATAAAAATAAAAATGAGGAAACTTCTAACTGGGACTGTTTAAAACCAATGGATGATATTTCCTCCTTCAGACAAAGAATTGCTGCATCCTTGTTTCGATCGAAGGCCCCTCCGGCGTGATTTCCCCCCCGTGTGAGGAAGCGGACACTTATGCGCGCATATGCATATGCGTGTACATACATAAACAATATACCAGAACATACACATACCCCTAGATATGTATACCCTTACTTAATCGTTCATGTTAAAGTCTTTCATGAAACAACCAGCTTAACAAACTCCTTTAAAAGAAAACTATATATTTTTTTTTTTTTTTTTTTTTTTTTTTGCACCAATATAGGGACTTAAATATGACCTGTTCAGATAAATATTTATATATTACATATCCACACTGTTAATCTTTTTTGTTCGTTTAAAGTTAACAAAGAAAAAAATAATAATAAAATAAAGCGCGCTATACAACACATTAAAGCTGTTATACACATAAGACTTTGTGAAAACAAAGAATTATACTAATACCAAAGTTGACATTTGTTTCATTTTTCTATGGGAATTATTTTCCCCTTCTTGTTTACAATGTTCATAAATTCGAGGGCATAGACATTTCGTTCATTGGAAAAGTTCTACGAAGAAAAGGAGTGGGGAAAATTACAAAATAAAGTACACATAAGTAGGTATACACTTGTGTATGCACAATATACTTGTAGCTGCTCCACGCAAAGCTTAGTGCTTCGAAGCTACTACTACATTTTGTCTTTTTCATCTACCAACAAAAGGATCGTGTCCAAGTGGTTCAAAGGCGTACATGCCAAAATGCTATAAGGTTTGTTTACCCTAAAAAAAGAGAAATGAAAAAAAAAAGAAATGAAAAAAAAAAGAAATGAAAAAAAAAAGAAAAAAAAATTCATATTTTTCCGTATGAAAGGGATATTACATATGTACTATTTCGTTATATGCTCCCTTTTATTTAGAAGTAAATTTTTTTTTTTTTTTTTTTTTTTTTTTGTCATCTCAAGTAAATATTTCACTTTCATCGTTCGTAATAGTACTGCCCATTTGTATCATTTTGACTTTGATAAGAACGAAAATAATTATATACATAAGTCTATGCATAAATATAATTTTATATATATGTATGTATTAAATACATAGGTATAGGCACCCATATATATATTTAAACAGCCCATTTATTCGCACAGTGCATAATCATACTCCTTATATGCCTTATTATATTTTCATCCTCCAGTGAGCGTGCACATGTATATGGCACATGGTGAAGCATTACCGATCCTCGAAAACGGCAAATTCTTTATCCTTCTGATTGCACAGGGTTAGGTACTGGAGAGTTTTAAAATTGTAATAAAAAAGCCCGTCTTGTCTACTACTTCCTTTGGTGCTGCATTTAATTTCCTTCAATATGCATATATCTGGGAATGTCCACTTATAGTCATGTGCTCGTGTGCGCATGTTGTTGTTGTGTTTGTCGCATTCGTTGAAATTGTATATGATGATGCGCCTGTATTTGTCATAATCTCTACGATCATTGCGATTGATACACTTTCTTGGTTCACTTTCTTCTCTTGGTTCACTTTCTTCTCTTGGTTCACTGTCTTCTCTTGGTTCACGGTCTTCTCTTGGTTCACTTTCTTCTCTTGGTTCACTTTCCTCTCTTGGTTCACTTTCTTCTCTTGGTTCACTGTCCTCCCTTAATACATTGCCCTCTCTTAGTTCATTATCTTCACTGCTTTCGTTGAACAGCGGATATCTCTGAATTGTTCCTTGAATGGATGGACCCAAGGCTACAGCACTTTTATAGTAATCCTTATTATAATAATAATTAATATTCATATTCATTACTGCTTGAAAAGTACAATGCCTTGGGCTAGGAGTATCTATTCTCCTCTTTATCTTCTTAATAGTCCAATGATCATAATGAAATAACACGTCAGACATATTTTTCTCTCCTTTATTTGTTAATAAATAAATTTCATTGAATAAGGAAAATATATAAAAAGTGCATTCATGACTAGCTTTGCTATATGTAGCTAAATGATTTTTTTTTTTTTCTCTCAAATTTGACGTGGACGTGTCGCAATTTTTTTCTGATTTGTTCAGGAAAATTAAATTGCTCCTATCATTGCTCCTTTTCTTTCTCTGTGTGCCATTTTTAAATAGATCGTTAACAATTAAAGTATGCTTTAACTCGTAGGATAATTTATTCATATGTGAGTCACATATATTATTAAAGTACTCGAAAGAGTACAAATTAAATAAGAGCTTTAAATATTTATATTCATATTCCTTAACATATGGATTTGAGCTGAACAAGTCATAATTTTTTATTTCAGCCAAACTTAGTATACAACAACCATATATAAGTACATGCGAATTATTAATTATGGAAATTTTCAAAGTACTTAAATATTTGTCCATAATTTCCTCATCATTCATTCTGTTATTACTTCTACCTTTTTCATCCATAGGAGATGATCTTCTCATTTCGTTATTATAATAATGTACGTCATTATAATTTTTGATAAAATAATTTGAAAATTTTTCATTATTAATTATGTCATTAATGCATATATGTATACTATATTTATAAATAGGTTTCGAAAATAAATTAACTATGCTTAAGATTAAACAATGATTTTCATTTAGCATTGTATAGGCTATATACACAAAATAGCATATACTACTTGGTAAAAAACATATCTTTAATATTTTAAAAGATTCATTGGAGTAATATTCATTCGATATGTATTCCTCTTTCTTTATTTCTTTGAGGAAGGTACAACTCCTGGTGTTATTTCTTTCTTTTCCCCCCTCTCCTTTACTTCTCTTTGTTTGATTTTTATGTGTATACTCCTCTTTGCCTCCCCTATTACTCATTTTACGTACCCCTGTTTTCAACTTGGTTATCCCTAACTTCTCGTGCTCCACATCAAGTCCCCCGCGACTGATTTGTACTGTCGTTTCTTTTCCCGCATCTTGTCCTGCTTCTAATTCCATTTCTATCCCCACTTCTATCTCCTGCCCTTTTGTCAAAGCACTTTCGATAGTACTGAGAACGTAAATATTCTTATACATATGCATGAACATATTTAAATTTTCACTACTGAAAAGGTCAAGTGGATGCCCTTTTTCCATATCTTCTTCGCGATTCACTATCCTGCACTCCGATAACCCGCGTGATGCCTCTCTTACCATTGGGTTCTCCCTAGCACGTGTTCCATGCTTCATATTACGGCTGTACTTCCTCCTTCTGCATAACTGAGGTAAATAGGTAATAGGCAAATTATCAGAGTTTTGTTTTATGGATTTTATTTTTTTTTTCATAAAATTTTTAATAGTTTTTAAATTAGGATATGTAAACATAACTACATTTAATTTTTCGTCAATTCCAATAAAAATATTTTTGTACAAATGATGCTGACTAATGCAACAAAACCTTTTCGACAGATAACTATGAATCGTACTCATCTTATTTTGCTCTTTCAAGATGGTTTTATCACTATGTTCTTCTCTCCTTGCTACAAGTGATGCACTTTGATCTTCTCCTCGTTCTTCATTTGCTCCGAAATATTTATCTTCGCCCCCTTCCCGTTCGATATCACTACAATTCTGGTTATCACCAATTAACCATTCATTTTCTTCACAGCTCAACTTCTTTATTACAATGGAATCAAAATTTAGAATATATTTTTTATCCACTCTTTGATAACTATATAGAATATTGTAAAAATGCACCCGCTTATCAATATAGATAACCACCCAATCTAAGTTATTGTAAACGTAATGATAATTATCAGGGGTACATACGAATATCTCTGCCCCCGCATTATTTAGTCCCATCCATTTGCAGGTTGTACAATGTGATGATGTATGTACATCCTTTTTTTCCTTTTCACGTAAAACATGTCGTTTTTCTTCCTTTCCTCCTGTAAATTCATCTTTTTCCCCAGTTTCTAACTTCTCTCCTATATCTAACTCCTTTCCCACTTTCCCCTCATCCGCTGCAGGCAGTTCTAGTTTAAAATTTTTTTTTTTTTCCTCCTCCCCATCTTCCAGGGACTTTTCCATTCTATTCACCTTACTCAAGAGCACCATCTTTTTCCTATTTTTTGCAAATTTTATTTTTTTAAAAGCAACATGATATGCTTTAATGCATAGAATTTTATTCATCCTCTTGATGTTATAGGGTAACGTGTTCCTTATATTGCTAATAGTTTTATAAATTAAGTATATTTTATACATATAATTACATAGTTTTATTTTCATTTCTTTTTTCCTTTGAATATAAGGAATATAATACCTGTTCAACCAACAAAAGATTTTTACTACTGTTATACATCTTTTAAACCGTAAACTTCTTATATCCTTAAATATTTCTTTTTTCTTTTTTTCAAATAATATATGATCTCCACTATCATTAGAAAACAAAAAGGATGTGTTATCATATAAGTAGTAGTTTATCTGTGTATACATATGCGATTTCATAAATACATAATTTCTACCTATTTTAAAATATTTATGTTCATTGAATAATCTCATAAAATAATAAATTATATCATCCTTACTACAATATTGTAATTCTATAGGTATATTATGTTTACATTTTTCTAACAATTCTTCTTTTAATATTTTATGTGATAATCCTTTATTTATTATCTTGACCATTTCATTTACTCCACTCTGCTTCAACTGAGCATATACTAAACTTCTTTTAAAGCAGTCCTTCTGCATATGCTCATTAGGCAACATGCATCTAACATAATACATATCTGTCTTTTCTAAATTGGCAAAGAGGTTATCGAGCTCCTTCATATACTTCCTGCTGACACTCAGCAAGTTGGTCTTTTTGTTCTTGCCATGTTTATCCATTTTCCCATTATTGCCTTCTTTTATATTTCGCTCACTCTTGTCAAACTCGCTGATATTTCGACTGATGGTTGAAGTAGGGTCACCCATTTTTTGTCCTTGCCTGTTCAGAATTATTTCCCCCTTTGCACCATTTTTGTTCATCCCTTTTTTCAAATTGCTAATTTGGTCTTGTATAAATTTATTATCCTTTAATTTGTTTATTTTAATTTCTGATTTAGTTGTAATCGTGTTTCCAATGTTGCTACTATCACCCCTTTTGCCTATATCACTGCTCTCGGCTCTGTTTCCCTTTGCACCACACGCTTTTTCACATGCTAACTTGTTTTTATTCATGGAAGACGATATATCATATGCCTGATTCTCTATCTTTTCGCTGTTCAAATCTCCTGCATTTTTCGTCATTGTCATCTTTGCTTCTAAATCTTCGCATGTGATATGATTCATTTGCTCGGATATTCTATTTTCACTTACTCCTTTACTATTATGAGTTAATTTTTTATCATATCCTTTTGTGTCTTTAATTTTTTCTTCTACCTGTTGCAACTCATGATCTTGTATACAATTTAATTTTACCTCCATTGTTTCATTATGTTCATTTGATCCCATCCTAAGAAATATATTCTTTGAATTTTTAATTATATACTCTATTTCTGGCTCAACTCTATCACTGTTTTTGTACACCCAATTTTTAATAGTATACGTTATATGACCAGCATAATGTTTGATGAAAAATGTATTTGTCTTGATGTTTTGTTTTTTGCTTGTATACATATTGTCTTTATTACTTATAAAACCATATATATCCTTTTGAATATAATTTTTTTCATTATTTAACAAGTAGATAAATAAATCATCATCTACTTTTTTCTGACCACTAGTATTTAACTTGGTTATGTCATCCAAATTTCTAAATAGCTTTTCAATAAAAAAAATGGTATCTTTATAACTAGGTACATCTATATCATTCCACAAAATATTTTCTGACTTGTAAATAATTTTTTCCTTTTCAATTTCATTGTTAATGTAATAATTATTTAATTTTTCATTAGCTAGATTGATACATAATTGTTCTAAGTCATTGAAAGCTAATTCTTCAAACCCGTACAGATCTAGTATAGATATAACATTATTATTAGTTTCATATATCCCTTGATTTGTTATCAATTCTTTCTCTTTTTTACTTAAATTTGTCATATTTATATCATTTATTAGTCTATTAAATAATTTTTTATATATTACTTTTATTAATGTGTGTAAAGTGGAAACTGCGTTTTCCTTATTTCGACGCATTTTTATATTTTCACACGAAACGCTTATATTCTTGTAATTGATCGTGTTTTCGAGGTCACTTTGGTTTATTTGCAGGCACATGCATGCATTCCTGTAGCCTTCCCCCCAAGGTACACGCTCCAGGTCTTCCTGTTGCTCCTTATCCTGCTCCTTGTGTGGATCTTCCTCACTCGGGTCTATCTCCCCCAAGTGTATTAATCCCGCTATGATATCATAAAACTGGTTAATCTTGTCATCATCATACTTTATATAACGGAGTCCTTGTACTAAATACTCGAAATTCTTTTTGTCCTTCTGTCGTTCCCTTTCGTCATTCTGTCGTTCCATTTCTACGTAGTTACTCCCTTCTTCTATGCTTCTATCCCCGTTTACCATTTTGTTTCTTTTAATTATTTTATTTTTTCTTTTTTCCCTACTTTCTCCTTTACATGCATCATTATTTAAGATATTATAATAATAAATATCTCTGATCAAATTCCTTTCTTTCAACTGCGTGTCAGATAAACCCCAAATGGCTTGATAAAAAACGTGGAAATTCCTTTCTCCATTATTATGAGTAATACATCTATTAATTTCTAATAATAGTATTAATATTTTGATATTAGAAAAGCAATAATTAAATAACGTATAATTATCACTATTTTTTTTTTCAAATATTAAGTCATTAATTCTTCCACATCTACTACTGTTATTGTTTTTTATAGTTTTTGCATTGCTCATCGATTCTATTATATTGTTAATGTAAATAAGTTTATCAATTCGATCATAATTTGTATATTCATCGATGGCAGATGTTTCACTCTTTTTTGTTATGATATTTTTTTCCTCGACCTCCTCTTTCTCCTCATTACTTGCTGCCCTTGCATCAGTTTCATTCACTGTTCTTTTGTAGCTTCCTACAATACTATCCGTAGCACCCCTTCTCTTTTCCCTCTCTACGTCCTTCACTCTGCTATTCAATTTGATATTCACTTTGGCATTTACATTGGCATTTCCTTCGCCATTCGCTTCTGCTTCCACGTCCGCCCCTACTTCCTCCTCCTCAGAACTGTCATGCATGTAAGAGCTCATACTTTTGTATATCTGCTTCTTATCATTTCTATATCTGTGGAAAAAGATGTAGTGGAAATACTTGAAAAGAAATTTGCAATTTTCCGTTTTTCCACTACCACTATGCCCTGAAACAACAATAGTTTGTCTTTTCTTTTTTAATACCATATTTCTATATGCCATATTACTAATATCATAAATATGGGCATTATAATCTTTTTTAATACTATTTATATTGTTATTTTTGAATTTATTTAAATATATATTCATCTGTTCAGTGTCATACAGTCCTTTGATTTGTTTATATGGATTGATAGCTAACAGTAATGAAGCATGAAATGTATATATTTTATTTTTTTTGTATCTATTTTTTAAGTTAACCAAAACATTTTGCTCGTTCAGCAATATTATATCTATGTTATTTTCACTGTCTATTTCTATGTCCTCCCTCAGGCATCTAACCACTTTATCTGCTGCTACGTTTTCGAGGGTTTTTCCTTTACCTGGAAAGATGCAAGAATATCGGGGGGGGGCTTGAGTACGCACGTGAATGTGTATATATATATGTATATGTGTATTTATATATATGCACATATATATGCATATGCACCTCATGCGCTCACCGCACAAAACATTGTTGTGCAGTTGTGCAGTTTCTTTTTTTTCCCCTCAATTTTCTAACGTTTAAGGTTGTACGAATTTTCCGATTTGTTAAATTTAGAAATCTCCATTTTTTTGTATATATTATTATAAAAATACCATACATGCGTATGTGAGTATATGTCTTCTTTTTCCTTTTTTTCAGAGGGAAGATCCTCTTCACATATGTCTTCCCTTTTTATTGAGTCCTTCTGATCATCGTCTTTCATGTTTGATATATTGGAATAATAGAAAGTTTCGTTGCTCTTAAAATGCAAGGAAGCCATTTTTTTCTCGGTTTGCCCTTTTTTCTAAAAAAAAAAAAAAAAAAAAAAGCGTCATTTCTTTTCATTTCTTTTTTTTTTTTTTTTTTTTTATTTATTCCCTCTCCTCTATTTTATAATTAATATATATATACAGAGCGTGCTTGATACTTCCAAACAATTGGTGTCTCGACTTTTACTTTTCTACAGCAAAAAAATGGTAAGTTTTATTTTCATTTCTTTGACAAATATATTTGTTGTTATGGTGAACTTACAACGCTCCCTTTGCTACTTGAAACATGGAAAACAACAAAAGGACACAAAAAAAAAGAAAAAAAAAATACATATACACATAAATATACATGTATATGCGTATATGTATATGCACATATATATGTACATATACATACGCAAACACTATACGACGCGAGCGTACAAATTTAAGAAAAATGATCAGTATTTTAACACAATTAAGAAAAGATGCAGTAACGAATTTCACCAAACGACAAAGAGTTCTTTGTTAATATGCATAACAGCAGAACATGTAAAAATGGAAGTGCAAAAATTTGTGTTCTAGAATTTAATTTTTTTGAGTTCTATTATTAGCTAAAAATATGCACTCATCTGTGTGAATATTATTATTATTTCTACCAGCTGTAGAGCACAAGCAAGCATATATGCACACATATATATCTATATTTACGTATTACTTTTTTTTACATATATTCGTATATATATATATATACACCATGCAAACAGTGTGACATTGTAGAAATGTCGTTTTAGCACAACGGACAAACGAAGAATATGAGAGTTACACACTTTTTTTAAAAATTATTACGTGTGTAGCCAATGCTAAAAAGTAAAAAATTATGTCCTTGTATATATAAATGTACATATATACTACTTTACACAAAAAGACAAGAATACTTTTTTTTTTTTTTTTTCTTTTACATCTTTAAACTTCATGGAATACAGTATTTTTAATTTATAATTTTTTACAAAATTTTCCCTATTTTGATATTAACTATTTAGTACCTCCCAAATCGTTTTTGTTTTTTAATTAAAATTTTTTTAACAAAAATATTTGGAAGCCATAAATAAAAAAAAAGAATGTTTTAAAATTATGATCGTATGAACAATTAATACATAAAAAAAAAAAAAAAAAAAATATCGCTACGTTCAGAATTATTCTCATTCTTGGACACATTTTTTTCTTTTTTTTTCTTCTATGCAGTGTGAACATTTTTTTTTTTGGTGTTGTTCGCAGAGTATTAGCTTATGCATATAAAAATAAATAAATATATACATATACATATATATATATATATATATATATATATATATATATATATAATATAAATATAAATGTGCAATCATACGTACATACATACTTCCATAATTTACAAATTACATGGTTGTTTTATTACGTGAATTATTCTTAATTTTTTAAAAATAGTATTGCCGATGTATGAAGTTAGGAAGGTGCAAAAATATCACAGAACTGGAGCCAACATTGCTGCATTAAAATTTATTGATACTAGACTATACATTTCGCCGAAGAGGAACATGAAATGTTACACATACTTACAATACGTAAATGCACACACATACATACATTCACATATATATACAGATACACATATATATACGCATACACATAAATATACACATACACATAAGTATACATATATATATATATATATATGTATATTTGTTTTTACGCACGGTGTTCTGAAAAGAGTACTTATTTTACCAAATGAGTCCACCAATTTTTTTTGTATGTAACGTTTTGTTCACACAAATTCTTAACATGGTGCGCATATGGCTATGCCCACACATGTTTCATTTTTTGAGTAATAAAAAAAGAAATTGCTCGTAATACATATATATATATATATATACTTTTTTTTTTTTTTTTTTTTTATGAACGTTAAGGGTAAAATAAATTATAAAGTTAGCTATTTTGTATAAAAAAAAAAAAAAAAAAGGACGAAAAAGGATGAAACAAATCTGATGTTTCTCGTTAATAGAACATTTAAACGAAGCGACAATTCGTTTTTTTCTCATACTTCTTTATTTTTGCAGTGGTAAATTCTATCTTCCGTAAATTTGATGTTTTGTTTTATTCTCTGAAATTTTTCATTGTTAGAAGGGTTATTTAAATCCTGCAAATTGAACATACAAACGTGTGAACATAAAATTATACAAATAATTTTATTAAGAAGAAAATAAATAGCGCTAACAACGAAAAGAGTTCATGCAGTGTAAGTGATACACATATATATATATATATACATAAATACATACATGAATACATACATAAATTCATACATAAATACATACATACATGAATACATACATGAATACATACATGAATACATACATAAATACATACATACATGAATACATACATAAATACATACATACATGAATACATACATAAATACATACATACATGAATACATACATAAATACATACATACATGAATACATACATAAATACATACATTTATGTATGTACGTGGGTATTTTCCCGCCCTCCCCCTTACACCACGTTATACCGTAGTGTGTGTGAAAAAGCAAATGCATAAAAATTATTACTTTTATTTCGAGTAACTCCTGTTTATATTTCAGCAATCTATTTTCCAAGATTGGCAGTTTCATGCTACCTGTATCCTGCATAAAAATATGTATACATGCAGATAGATATGTATGAAGGCATATATGTATGCGGGTATATACGTATGCACGTATATTTGCATGAACGTACGCACATATACACATATAAGCGCAATTTGTTACTTGACATTTTTCCTTTTCACACGATTTTGTGAACTTCGTACTACCATCATACTTGGACCCTGAATTAATCGTTTTGCAGTCGCAAGTATTTAACCGCATGTACATATAAATGAGTTTTTTTATTGTGAATTTTATGGTATATATATTTTTTTCACCTCAATTTATTATTAACCTGCACAGGTCATGTTCTTTTTGTAATTCAAGGGAGAATTTAAAAAAAAAAAAAAAAAAATTAAATCAACCATTTGTTCATATAATGATAAGTTCACTTATAATTTTTAGTAATAATTCGAAAAGAATATCGTTCGCTATTTTTCACATAAACATATATACATATATATATATATATATATATATACATACATACATACATACACATTGTCATGTTTTTTTTTTTTATTTTATATTATTATTTTTTTTTTTTTATATTCCTGCTTACCCCTTCAAGAATGTACTCATATTGGGGTTCATTTTTCTTCTCTGAAGCAATATATGTTATTTCGTCACAGGCACATTCAACTGTAAGCATTTTTTTTTTTGACGAGAAGAAATTATTTTCCATAGAAATGTCTAAATGATTATTCCAAGGATAGGTATAGTAAAAATTATACACATTTAGGTTGTCTTGCATTAACTTTTTGTTGAATAGATCTATTTCGTTGTTCTCATGATAAACGATCTCATTTATGTTAGTGATGTTGTTAGGCATATATTGGTAAGCATCCTCCATTCGTTTGATTTCTTTCTTTTCCTAATTGGAATGAGTAATTTAAAGGAGACAGAATTATGCAACATGTAGTATGTGGTATGTATAATATGTTGTGTGTATTGTGGTGTATAGTATATTACTTGCAATTATGTTCCGTGTAGCATATAATACACATATGTACAACTGTTCCATACGGTTATAAAAAAAAAAAAAAAATTAATATCACTGTTAGTACCCTAATAATTGAACATATGACATTGTCATAGATATTCTTTATATCTTGAAAAATTTCGCCTTCCTCTTTCAGCAAGTATAGTTTCTAGTGAATATACGCACGGGTGTACATACATGTATGTACACAAATATAAATCCGTATGTATGTGTGCATGTATGTATGTACACAAATATAAATACGTATGCATGTATGTATGCACTCAAATATAAATACGTATGTATGTGTGCATGTATAACCTTTAAGACAAAAAAAAAAAAAACGGATTTATTTTATTTTATTTTATTTTTATTATTTTTTTATGTGCATAACTTATTTGCAACTACTCAGTTAAACTTGTACTTCATTACACCTATTAATTTACAACACTATTCTTAATAATTGTATTATACACTTTATATTTTATTTTTTCATTATTACATTGCCTTCTGTTGAGTCCTGATAATTCACAAAATGCTTGTATATAAAATTTCTTTTATACGCTATCACTTCTTCATCCTATGTCGTTAGAAAGCGGCTCGTGTTTGTGTATGCACGGATGTTATTTTGGTGTTCGCTCGTTAGCTAGATAGCTTATTAATTTTTTTTTTTTTTTTTTTTTTTTTTTATTGTTCAAACAAAAAGGAAAAGAAAAATTTTTTAAAGAAAGATGTAGAATAACGAAATGCACAACTCATATCAAGGGAATATATACCTCCTCCGTGTCTTCATTGTATCTTATGCATTTTTCATAAACCTCACAAACATTACTAATTTTGTTATATTCATTGTAATAAACAAGGATTATCTTATTTTCCGGTATTAGGAAAACTTTTTTTTTTATTCCATTCTTAGCATTCTTAAAAGAAAAAGAGCAAAAATGTATCAGAAATTAGTGCAGATGATAAAGCTTTGCAAAAATATATAAATATTATTTGGTGTAGAACTTGCTGTAACTCAATTTGTCTCTTTTTATATTTGTGTCAGTAAAACCTTATTTCTATATTTCACAGTGATTTTCGTTACATAGTACTCATCTCCCTCAAACGTCTAAAAAGGGTGGAAGTTTAACGAGAACTTAACTATATGCATGAGTACAAATACGAATACATGTACATATATATGTGTATGTGCAATTATTTATATATATAATTTTTTTTTTTTTTTTTTCCTCCTTCCTCGTTTTTTTCATCAAATCAAGAACATGTACCTTCAACTTGTAAATTGTGTTCTCGTTCTTCGATAGCTTAACTGATCTGTATATCACGCTAAGGAATTAAAAAAAAAGAAATTTTTTTTTTTTTTTCTTTTTCACGATTAAGAATAATGTTTTTCTGTTTCTTCCTTTATACTCATCATTCCGATTAATGAAATATTCCATCAGTTTGTAGTCCTTTATCTGATACGGGTATTTAACAAAATATAATGTTTTTATAATGGTCTTTTTTAATTTTTAATATTCATTTCGTATTACGAACTATTTGTTTTATTTTATGTATTTATTTTTTTTTTGTTTTCGCCATTTTGCCATTTTAATTTCCACCTCAACATAATATGCTAGTCCATCCGCCCTAAAATAACGAAAAAGGGTATTCAAGGGGAAGAAATAATAGATGTGTCCTCATATCTACACGTACTTACATATAAATACTTGCATCTCACATGTATAGACATAACAAACACACATAACATGCATTCGTTCATACATGCGCGTGCTTACCTATTTGCGTAAAACGTGAAACGCGAATAAAACCCTATCCTCTTTGTAGAAGGGGGTGAAAAAAATAAAATAAAAATAAAGATAAAATAGAGAAAAATAAAGTACAACAAAATAGAGCAAAATAAAGTACAATAAAATAAAAATGAGCAACAATACCAAACAAAGCACTATCATTTAATTTTATCAAGTTATATGTTCTTGTCTGTGTGTACTTGTTCTAGTTTCTTTAAACGTTGGTGACCGCAATCATCGTAATATTCAATAGTTTTAAATTTCTGTGGCAGATATATTTTAGCTCTTTTCCTGTCTCTGTTCATATTAGGTATATATTTAGGTATGTGTATAATATATATATAAGTAAACATTCATTTATTTTTTTTTTTTTTTTTTATAAATATATGAAATAAATTAAGGAATTTTTCCAGAGTTTTATAGTAAGTTTTTTTTTTTTTTTTTTTTTTTTTTTTTTTATCACCTTCTATGCTTATAAAAGCTACAGACAGATTCAATGTCTGTATAGAATTTGTTTGTATAATGTGTATGCATTTCTGTTAGTCCGTCGTGCTGTAAAGAGAAGGTGAAAAGTACATGAAGGGAATTTAGAAGTTGGGTACATAAGTATTTGTATGTACATGCACAATCTTAATTGAGCAAACCTGGAGAAAATAGCCATATTCATCCTTCTTGCAGTTGTTATAAAATGTAGTCTTGCTACCTACATACAAATTTTTACAAAATCAAGTGTGTGTATGCACACATTTGGTTCTTACATGTATGTATGTTTGTTTGTTACTCATGGAACGGATAATCATATATTTCGAAAATTGAGCAAAATGTACCATGAGGGTATTTCAAGAGAAATCTGTCTTTTCTTATTACGTAAAATTTGTTTTCAACAATAGGAGTTAGTGCCTTACACAAAAAAGAAAAAAAGCGAGCGGCGAGCAATTAATTCGTATATATATATATATGTATGTATATGTATATATATATACATGTGCATTACATCAATATTTACTGGAACAAATTTAAAAACGACAGTTCTATATTTTCCCTTCTTTGTAAATGTTTTGTCCTTTTTTTTTACTTTGTTTTTTATTTCCTCATAAAATGCAGGGACGAAATACTCTTTGTTCTTTAGTTGGGATATCAGTATTTTTATTTTTTCAGTCTTGTTTATGTTAATCTTAATAATTAAAAGGGAATATATAGGAAGAAGGACATTTTACATGAAAGCGATATAATTATAATTACGAATTTGTATATACAAGAAGCATAATTTTACATAAACATTTTTTTCGTTCCACAAGTAAAAAATGGATCTATATGGGCAATCGTCGATGTCGTATTCCTTGCCTTAAATAAAAAAATAAAAACGGTAAGAGCTGAGGGGTGATGGATAAACAATAAATGATGAACAAGGAACGATGAACAAGGACCAACGAATGACGAACAAGGACCAACGAATGACGAACAAGGACCAACGAATGACGAATAAGGACAAACGAATGACGAACAAGGACAAACGAATGACGAACAAGGACAAACGAATGACGAACGATGTGTAACGATAACTTAAAAAATAATTAAAAAAAATACAAGTCTAATATGATATACGTTACTATGCCTTATGCACTACACTAAGAATACTACCACTGCAGTAACTACAAACCTGAAGACATTTCTATAAAAACATCTTTTCTTAGATCTAAGCTTTTTTTTATAAGTATCCACATATGTATATAAAAATCTTCTTCAAGATTTACTTTTTCGTCTTCATATTTGTTTTCCCTGAGCTGTAAGTTTATTATTTTATTATTATTTTTTTTGCATGAAAAAATGAATATCAAGTAGTAATTACTTGATATTTTTGTTAATGTGCTTTCGTGTGTGCAATATCGTACGAGCGTGTATTTGCACGTGTAAACACATGTACGTAAATACACATGTACGTAAATACACATGTACGCAAACACTCATATATACATACGTAGGTACATTATAACGTACCATCGTTTTACCAACGTTCATTAGTTTCTCATATTTCTTCTTTTTCTCCTTTATGTCTGTCATGCTCTCCTAAGCGAGTTATGAGGAAATTTTTTTTTTTTTTTTTTGATTTGTTCAAGGATTTTTTCTTTTTTTCCTACATCTTATTTACTATCTAAATAAAAACTATTATCAGATTACATTTTTTTCCTTGGATAGTTTGAATTCTTTTAAATTAAAATCGCAAAAGTTCTTTTTCTGAGATATGAGGGAATGTATAGGGTAAAATTTTGCTTGTATAGGCCAGGCAGTAATTAACAATTTTTTTTTTTTTTTTTTTTGTTAATCTGTTTAACTTATTTTAACTTAATTTAGCTCAATTTGACTTAATTTGGCTTATTTTAATAAAATTTAATTTAGTATAATTTAACATAATTCAAATTAATTATCATTTTCTCTCTTTTTTCTTTCTTTTTGGTACATCATTTTTGGAGCATATAGAAAAAGGCGCTTCACCACATACAACATACGCTTCATAGTTTTTCGCTACACAAAAAGAAAGTTTTACATACACTTATTTATGTGAGAATATTTAAGCGTTTAACTACTTGAATACACCTGACTATTTCGCCTTTGGGCGCAGTGCCAACGTTAAAAATGACAAATGTGCAGATGCACACATGTTCACGTAAATATGAACGTGTAAATATACGCGTTTGTGTGTGTGTGTGTGTGTGTGTGTGTGTGTGTGTGTGTGTGTGTGTGTGTGTGTGTGTGTGTGTGTGTGTGTGTGTGTGTGTGTGTGTGTGTGTGTGTGTGTGTGTGTGTGTGTGTGTGTGTGTGTGTGTGTGTGTGTGTGTGTGTGTGTGTGTGTGTGTGTGTGTGTGTGTGTGTGTGTGTGTGTGTGTGTGTGTGTGTGCGTATATATGTTTGTATGTATATATGTTTGTATGTATATATGTTTGTATGTATATATGTTTGTATGTATATATATTTGTATGTATATATATTTGTATGTTTATATGTTTGTATGTATATATGTTTTTATGTATATATATTTGTATGTATATATATTTGTATGTGTATATGTATATATGTTTGTATTTTTTTTTTTTTACTCCTCAGCGCAGAAACGACTATGCTGGATAGATCTACACAGTCTGCAATCTACAATAAAAATTTTAACCTCTATGAAATAAATACAAATTAATAAATTAAAACAACAAAAATAGCAAACCTTCCAGTTGAACAAAAGTGTTGTATTGGCTAGTAATATCGTTTTAATTTTTTTTTTTAATAATATTTCATAAGTAAAAAAGTTTTTAATATAGCTGTATATTTCTTTATAGTTATTTCCCTTGCTAAAAAGGAAAGTGTATTATGAAAGCGAAAATATGTTTGCCGATTGTTGTAGTATTACAGTAATGGCGTTACTAGTACAGTTCTACTATTATACTGTAAAGTTATGTTAGTACGTAAGTACGTCATTATATTACTACATCACTACAATTACTAATCTTAAGAAGTAGGCAAAATAAAATAGTATAATTAAATAGTATAATTAAATAGTAAAATTAAATAGTAATAATAAATAGCAAAATTAAATAGCAGAATTAAATAGCAAAATTAAATAGCAGAATTAAATAGCAAAATTAAATAGCAAAATTAAATAGCAAAATTAAATAGCAAAATTAAATAGCAAAATTAAATAGCAAAATTAAATAGCAAAATTAAATAGCAAAGTAAAATAAATTAATAACTAGAATAACTAAAATTTCTTCGTTTATTTATTACTCGAAGGGGAAATATATTTGTATTATTGAGGAACAAATATTTTTTTTCATTCCGTATTCATCAATAAAGAATTCACAGAACTGAATGTTATGCTTTTCTTTAAGCTAACAGATAATAACAAATGAAACAAAATTTAAATATGAAAATGATACTTACGTTCATATACGCACACATACGTACATACACATATACATACATGCACACATATATGTACATACATATATACCTACATGCACACATATACGTACATACATATATACATACATAAACACATATACGTATATATATATATATACATACATAAACACATATACGTATATATATATATACATACATAAACACATATACGTATATATATATATATATATATATACATACATATATATGCTTACACATATTAACAATTCATATTTTTTTACATATACAATGGGACACCTTTTTTTTAAGGGAGCTTAGATAGTTCAGCAAAACTTTTTCTTTGCTTGATGGCAGTATGTTGTTATAATTATTTACTACCTCATCTCTGTTGTTCTTCAGGTACTTTGAAAGGAAAAAGAAGAGCGACGAGATGTAAGCAAGTATGGACGTATGTATGTGCGTATGCATTAGTGTATTTATTAGTGTATTTATTAGTGTATTTATTAGTGTATGTATTAGTGTATGTATTAGTGTATGTATTAGTGTATGTATTAGTGTATGTATGTATATTAGAAAGCATCTATATGAACGTTTACACGTATGATTCAACATGTACACAACTATAAACCATTTTTGTTGTATTTTTTTTTTTTTTTTTTTTTTTATATTTCATTTTTTTATATCTTTATTGAAATTAGTATTACATCTAAACATCGTTTGAGCTTATTTTTATTTTTCATTTTTTTGTAAAGATGAATCTTAAGCAAATATTATTTTTTCTTTTTTGCGAATTCGGAGAAAAAAAAAGAAGCCTTGAAAATCTCTCAGCTCAAGAATAATACAAGTGACGCAGTAATTATAAAACAAATAAATTTTAAGTATATATATATGTACGTGTACATGTATGTATGCATGTATGTATGTATGCACGAATGCATGTATGTATGTATGTATGCACGTATGTGTGTACGTATAAATATACACACTCAGTAGTAACACTACGAACGAACAGCATTACTTATGCGAAGTGTAGCAAAAATTAACATAAAACTAAAAAAAAATAAAAAATTAGCACAAAAAATGGGAACATTAAATTGTCATATCAGAAAGTGAAAAAAAAAAATTACGAACAGGACACAAAAAATAGCCAAATGAAAAATATACTAAAATTGCCATATAAAAAAATTATAATAATTGTCATGAAAAAATCGTAAAAAAAATAAATGAAAAAAAATAAATGAAATAGTCATAAAAAAAGGTATGAAAAAGGTATGAAAAAGGTATGAAAAAGATATGAAAAGGTATGAAAAGGTATGAAAAAGATATGAAAGAGGTATGAAAAAGATATAAAAAAAGTATGAACAAGTCATAAAAAAATAGTTTTTAAAAAAAGTATGCGAAAAGAAAAGAAAAAAAACAAAGTTAAAGCATAACAATAATTTGTAAATATTAGCGGTATTTGAAAGAAAGAAAAATGAGCACTAAAAATTATGAGGATTACTTGTTTCTGTTACAATTCGTTTAAAATATTTTGAAGAATTGAATGTATAAATAATTATTATCTTGTGCGCAAAAATGAAGAAGGATAAAATAAAAGAAAAATACATAAAACTTTTGTTTACTCAAGTGGAAAAAGAAAAAGTTCAAAACAATTACGAGAATACTAGCTATAACTTTGCTTCTTTTACAAATTATGATGTATATATTTTAAATGGAAAATATTATAAACTAAGAAATTTAGATGACGTTAAGATTAAGAAGACATTATTGCTATATTTATTTAAACACAACTTTTATGTTCCCAAGATAATAAAGTAATGAGGAAAATTGGGAAAATATATATGCACATCGTATCTGCGTTTATGTATGTACATATGTGCGTGTATATATCTATGTATGTGAAGGTTCATGTGTTCATATATGCGCGTTTATATGTTCATATCAATGTATACGCATACACACATGAAAAATAACATGTGTTTCATAATGTTCTATATGCACATTTTCAATACATTTCAGGAGAATAATTTTCAAAAAATTTTTACTACAAAATGAAAGCAGGGACATACCAAACTTCAATTACAACATATATCTTTTATTATCATATTTAAAAAATCCTAGTGTTAATGAAACTATGCAAGTAATTAATTCCTTAATTTTTTCCATAATTTTTTCCTTTATTTTTTCCATAATTTTTTCCTTTATTTTTTCCTTTATTTTTTCCATAATTTTTTCCTTTATCTTTTCCATAATTTTTTCCTTTATCTTTTCCATAATTTTTTCCTTTATCTTTTCCATAATTTTTTCCTTTATCTTTTCCATAATTTTTTCCTTTATCTTTTCCATAACTTTTTTTTTTTTTTCCCAATGCTCTCTCTTTATATTTACATTTCTTTCTATCTTCATGTATAAATCTTTTTCTTCTTTTTGAACAGAAAATTATTGATTTAGATGTATTCAGAACAAGAATTAACAAAGAAAATGAAAAAACAATATATTTTTTTAATCTCTTTTTAAATTATGCTTGCAACTATTTTCAGTTTAAATATAAGCAAGGGCTAAATGAAGTCCTAGGTATTTAATATATACCAGCACGATAACATAAGTGCTTGATTTTGTTTCATTTTGCTACTACATTTTGCTGTTATATTTTTACGTGCCGCTAACACTTTCTGCGGATTTATACCTTGGCTGTTCATACTTTTTTTAGATAATTTTTTTTTTTTTTTATATTAAAAATTATTTTTTTTTTTTCCTCCTATAGCACTTTTTTTTTACCTGAAGGGGAAATGCTTTAATATGGTTGATGTCTATTTCTGCTTTCAAAACTTTGTTGAGAGGTATAGAAAATAATAATTGATGTGAAGAAAATTAGTCGCACAGTTCTTGATATATTTCTGTAATTGTGTATTCCATTGTGTTTTTCACACACATGTATATATATATATATACATATATATATATACACATATATATATACACATATATATATACACATATATATATACATATATATTATGGGTATACTTATGCGCGTGCCATGCTTTTTACGTGTTCATTACAGATTTCTAAAGGAGTTTTATTATGACGATGAGTTTTTTTTTTTGCAAATATCATTTTTTTTGTTTAAGATTTTAATTAAGTATCATGACCCCGTGTTGTCGGAAGTGCTAGGTAACAAAGGATTATACAGTTATATCATTTCGGTAGTGTTTGTAGATGTTTCTATCACCTTTAACTTTTTTTCATTGCTATGTTTCTCCGTTATTCTTTTTGTTTTGTTTTGTTTTAGCTTTTATTTTATTATGTAATATTTTCATTTTTTCATTTTTTCATTGTTTTGTTTTATTTATTATTTTTTTTTTTTTTCGTTCTCCTCCCTTTACGAATACACAGAAAAGAACAAAATGACTCCAGAGATATACGCAGCATCGTGGTTTCTAACCCTCTTTGCATCGAAGAGCAATTTACAAATTTTAAATTCTATCTATATGATATTTTTACTAGAACATAATCCCTTTTTTTATTTTTTTTTTTCCTTGGCTCTTTTAATTTTGCATAGGTATTAAAAATATATAGTTATTAACAAGAATAGATATGTACATGTGCATGCGATGTGAAGGTTTGTTTGGACAGAATTTATTCATAGTGTGGTTACTATCGCGCGAATAACATGTCTACATTTTGATGTGCAGTACATTTCTTTTCTTTTTTTTATTTTGCAGAAATGTATTTCTGTGCGTCGATAGCTCTAATTTACCAGAATTGTTAAGTAAAATAAACATATTTAATAAAAAATTTTTAAAGAAAGTAAAAAAAAAAAAAAATTAAAAAAAAATTAAATAAAAAAATACTAATAACGAGAAGAAAAAGGGACATAATAGCAGTATATAAATACAGTTTGGTATAATATACATATGCGCACAAGCTTACTTTAGTTTACCTTAAGTTTATTTTAACTTGTATTTTCCTTCAAGGTTTGGTCACTGGGGAAGTATTTGGAAAACAACACACCTGTGTCATTTGCTCATAAACTGTTTTTCATTAAAAATATTTTGATTTATTTAACTAATGAAAATTCGATAGAAAATAATCATAAAAAAAATGTGTTATTGAATTTTTTCAAATCCATTGATTATATGTCCATAAATTCGTACGAGATTATAAAGTAAGCAATTTAAGAGAAAAAGGAAAAAAATGTTTGCTTGTTCATATTTTTGTGAGCTATTTATTATTTCACATGAACATGTACATATGTTATTATTTATTTATTTATTTATTTATTTATTTTTTTTTTTTTTTTTTTTTTTTTTTTTTGTGGCACCTTCAAAAGGAACGTCTCGTCAGGAAGAAACAACTACATATTCCTTGATATCAGATCGAGTAGAAATTTCAAGAAATTTCATTTAAACAATTCGATAAACGTAGAGCCAGTGAGTAACTGCGCGGAGGTGTTGAGGAGTGAGTGGAAAATTGAAAATGTGTGTTTGTGTGTATATGTACACGTATGTAACTGTGTATGCATGTATGTAACTGTGTATGCATGTATGTAACTGTGTATGCATGTGTGTAATTATGTATGCATTTATGTAATTATGTATGCATGGGCGTACGTGTGCCCCCCTTTTCAGATAACATAGGTTTACAACATAAGAAGAAAAAGAAAGATACTAATAGAACTGACGATAAACAAATATTTTATATTTTAAAAAAGTATGATGGCCATGAAGTCGCACACACAGGTATGTTACTATTTTCCTTTTTATTGCTAAGAAAATACAACGGGAAGAATAACATTCATTATGATGATAATATTATATTAAAAAAAAAAAAAGGAATTAATGAAACCAAACTGACTGAAGTTAATATTAGATCAATGGATAAAAGTCAAGAAAGAGGAGTGAAAAGGAGAAAAAGGGAAGAAAGTAAAAATATAACAAGAAAAAAAAGGAAAAAAAAAAAAAAAAAAAAAATAGGAGATAACCGTGCCACAAGTATTTTTAATAATCTCAGTTTACTGAAAGTTGAGGAGAATCAAATGGTAGATCTCAATACTTTTTTTTTTAATTTTTATTCAGATAAGAAATGTATTAAAAGGTCATATAAAAGCTGTAAAGTTAAATTTAAATTTTATGAACCATTAAGTAGAGAGTATGCAGTGGAGAAGAAGGTTAAAATGGCAAAAAATTATTTTTCTGATGATGATGTTTTATCAACACCTTTTAGTTTAACAAGCTATCGCATTAGAATGAGTTTCATTTTGAAAAGAGAAAAAGCTATGGCAAAGGTTACTAGGGTAGAAACGGAAGAAATGAAAAAGAGAAAAACGGAAGGATTGAAAAGTGCTATTCGTAAGGACAGTACTAGGAATGTGGAAAGCAATGAGTATTACAATGAAAATGGTGGCAAAGACAACCACGTTGATACACACATTGATATAAACGATGATGATGAGCATGTTGATGATGAACACGCTAACGATGCACGAGCCACTAAATCAACAAGAAAAATCAAAAGAGATTCCTATCTACTTGAGCAAAATTTGAATATCAGTTCATTCAATTTATATTTGCTAATAAAAGAGAAAGTTTTGAAAGACGAAAACTCACTAAAAATTTTTTTTGAAAATATGTTCAACCCGAACAAAGAAATCGTTATTCTATACGATGATGATTTTAAGAATGCTAAACATGTGAGAAGCTTTTATTACGAGTTGATATATAAGTTAAAGCTAAAGAACGTTTCTATTATTGAAGGAGGAATAAATTCTTATCATAACTTGATAAAAAATAAGCAATCGGAATCTCCGTCTCGCTTAGATTCACGATCACATTTGGATTCTAGGGCCAATTACAAAACAAATGTAATTACAAAAACATCAGGGGGGATAAAGAATACAGAGCTTCCTGATTTTTACTTATGCTATAATTTAGTAAAAAACAAAAAGGTGTTGAACCATCTATTTCATCCATCTCATTTATGTTATTTGTGTGATAATAAAAATTTTAAAAAAATGAAAAAGAGAATTCTGGACGAATTTTTTTTTGAAATATATAACGATTACAGTATATTTGAAGATTATTATTATTTTTTGACAAATCAAAGGGATCATGTTAATTATTCTGCTTTCTTTGAATTAATTTTACGTAAAAAAAGCTTTGAGAAATTAAAAAAGAGCAAGAAAGAGGAATCGGAAGCATTATTATTTCCTCTTTCAAATATACTTAATTATATTAAAAGAAAAAAATCAGTAGATAAGGAAAAGGACCTTAATGAAAACTCTTCAGTACGTACTGGTTATGTGAATACAACTACTACCATTACTAGTACTTCTACTGCAGTGGGTGCTGCTTCTACTTCTGTTTCTAGTGGTATCCCTGTTTGTAACAACAACTGCAAGGGTAATCACAACGATGGGGTATGTAATAACAGTGTGCATAGTACCAATGCATCTGCTATGACAAAGAGGCTTAGTGAATCTACGCAAAGTGATATGAACATATACAGTAATACAAGAGTGAAAAAAGATTACTTTAGTTTGAACTATTATATATATTACTACAATCGAAAGAAGAATGAATTCTTTACTTTCATCGCAAATGATGAAGAAAAACAAACAAAATGTGAAGGTGCATCTTTCGACGTGAGCAATGCAGCTCCATGCAATGTTACGCATACGAACACATCTGATGTAAATAGAAGCAGCTTGAGAGGCAGTGTACCATTCATCAATAAATGTAGTGAGGATGGTGATCATAGAAATGCGTGCGCAATTTCAAACAGAACTGCAGATGCAGGAGCAAATGTTGGTGCAGATGCAGATATAGATATAACTAGTGCTATTTGTGCGAATGAAAGTATAAAAGTCGAGGGAGATGAAAAATGGTTAGCTGTTAATGAAGAACAGGAATACATACCAAGTAAGGATCTTTTAAATTTAAGAAATAAGCTTTCAATTAGCAGTGACAATACGGAAAGAAGGAGTTCATCCAGCTCTGACGTTTACAGTTTGTACTCCTACATAGATATAATGTGTTATAATTATTTGTTGAACAAGGATGATGCAAGTTGTAGTAGTTGCAAAAGATGCGATGATAATGATGATGATGGTGATAATGTTGAATATAACGACGGTGAGGATTACCACAATAACAACAACAGGAGTGTAAGTAAAATCCAGTGCAAAATTTATAACTGCTTCATTGAGTATATTTATCAGCCTATGATCCCACACAACATCAGATCGAATAATATTATAAGCAATTTTGTTCAGTATGTAAAATATTATAAGAATATGAATCCAAGCAATAACTCAATAAATGATCCAAATTTTTATTTGAATTGTAATAAATTGGATTCGAGTTTATTTTTTAACCTGTCCTATTTTCCTTTTAATAATTTTAGAAAAATGCACTTACCCAATAAGTTTTCATTCTCAAAATCGTATGAAAAGGAGAGGAGGGATACGGGCACAGGCATGGGAACGAGCACGGAGATAGATATGGGCATAAATATGAGTAAAGGTAGAGACAGCGAAGGAAGTGGGGGTGGATTAGAGTTTAGGGATAGAGAAAACTTTGTACGAGATGATTCATTGTATTATACTGTTAGAGAGGAATTGCCCTTGAAGAAAGAGCTACAAAATGATGAAGATGACAAGGGTACACAACATGTAGGCTCCACAAATGGGGAAGCAACCTATGCAGAGGGGAAAAATGCCAATACCTACGATGAAGTAGTAAATGATTCTATCTTAAATAACACGTGGATTAAAAACAAACCTGAGTTAGGTTTATGCAAACTAATGATATATCACAATTTTTTAATTTTGTACGGAGTTCCCTATTTGTATGATGTCAATGTGTTGGTAGATACAACAAATAAAGCTACACAAGAGAACAAAGTTCGTAGAAACATTTCTAAGTCGTATGGAGAACACAAATCAGTAGCTAACTTAAAGAAAATAAAGGAGGCACCATTTGATGATACCACAGATGTAAAAGACTTCGAGGGAAATCAAGCAAAGAGGGAAGAAGCAGATGGGGGAAAAGAAACATATAGAGGGAATGGAGAAACCGGGGGGGGTGCCCCCCCCCCTGACATTGGAATTGTAAACTTTTTGAAAGAGAAAAAAGAGTATAATAATAAAAAAGATAATACTTATTTAAACTATTGCGACGACAAGTTACACAAAATGGTGGTACATAAATATAAAGACTTAAAAAAGAAAGATATTTTATTTAACATCGACTGTTATAAGTTGAATGCAATTGACATTAACTGGAATAATATATCTAATCACATGTTTCGTAATATAACGAAAGAACATATAGAGGATACGTACAATTATTATAAGCCATATTTTAATTTATCGAAAAATAATTTATCAAAGGAGGAACAATTTCCTTATTCTCCTTCTTCCTCGAATTCAGCTTCAAGTAACAACACTTGTTCGTGTGCATCAGATGAACAAGATTTTTCCTTTTCAGACTATCATAGCTTATATACAAATAAAGCCAAAATAAAAACGAACTCAAGGAACAAGAACAATAAAAAGAAAATGAAACTTGAATATCGTAAGACGAAAATTGATGTTGTTAATATTTATGCAATATTTGACCTTAGAACTATTTATAAAATTACCACCAAAAAGAACAATAACAAAACTCTCTATTTCTACTTTTCAACAAATAAGGTACTGAAGAAGCACAAAAGAATGTGCTATTTTACATCCGTGCAGCATACTTTTTTACTAGCTATTCTATTTTACATTGTCTTTTTTTTTTTTTTTCTAGCTATTCTATTTTACATTGTCTTTTTTTTTTTTTCTAGCTATTTTATTTTACATTGTCTTTTTTTTTTTTTCTAGCTATTTTTTTTACATTGTCTTTTTTTTTTTTTTTTTTTTTTTTACGTTATTCCATCACATCTATTTCGTTTATTTTATTTTTTTTTTTTTTTTAAAGAGCACCCCCTTGATGGTTTTAAATTTTGAGGACGAGTTGGAGGTCCAATCGTGCGTCTGTTCTGTTAAGGAGGTGTACACCTTTTTTGCAAATAACATAGGAGGGCTTCACTGAAGTTTTTCATTTTTTTTTTTTTTTTTGTTTTTTACCAATATAAATACAGCGTATATCCGTAAGTCCCTCGTGTGTTTCTACCAGATTTGGCAATTCACCAATTTTATTATACATTTTATTCCTTTTTTTTTTTTTTTTTTTTTTAAATATATGTTGAGTTGTTCTATGTTGTGACACTTGTGAGTGAGAGCACTTACATTTTTTTTGTAAACATGTACATGCATTTATACATACGTATATATATGCATTTGTGTTTATATATGTAGATACCCACGACCGCATGTGCAGGAACAAAATTGTCATAAAAAAAATTTTTTTTATAAGTTTTGCACAAGTTAGAAATATTTACTGTAATTGTAGCGTTGTGTGCAAAATGCGCATGTCCAAAATAATTAATGAATCAAAAAAAAAAAAAAAAAAAAAAAAAAAAAAAAAAAAAAAAAAAAAAAAAAAAAAAAAAAAAAAAAAGACGTGTAAAATAGAATAGCTAGTAAAAAAAAAAAGACAACGTGTAAAATAGAATAGCTAGTAAAAAAAAAAAAAAGACAACGTGTAAAATAGAATAGCTAGTAAAAAAAAAAAAAAAAAGACAACATATGTAACAAATATGGTAAGTGCAGCAATAATAATAAATATCTTTTCATACAGTAAACGACGTGACATAAATGATGAAAAATTCACAAAAAAAAAAAAGATTCACCTTAAGGTCAATATGTATAATTGTAATTTTTCGGTTGGCGTGTTCAAGCGGGGACATACATTAAGCAAATTGTGTGAGTATTATATGAAGCATGTATAATATGTGTGTTAAGTGCACATGCTTGTATATGTATATTTTTTTGTGCATGTACCACGTACTCTCATCTACATGGATCCCCAAGAAAACGTAAAATTTGGCCATACATAAAAAGCCCCCATGAGTGAAGATTTAAGGTATTTCAGTCAGTGATGGGGCTCTGTAAGAAATATACTGCTCATTGGATTTCCCCTTTTGGTCATATAGTGAATTATATGCATATGTGTTACAACTATTGCAACACAAGTTTTCTTCATTGTGATGACCTCTTGCTCCATTACAAGGATCCTCATTCATAAAATAAAGTTTGTTTACACTGTTTACATTTTTGGCAGGGCTCCCAAAATGAGAGGTCTTTTTATTATGTAGGGAATTTAAATCCTGCTTGTTCTCAAAATTTTGTCCGCATTCAAAATTTGGGTGTATATAATTCTGTTGAGTAACATTATTATACATATTCGAATAATTTATATCAGGTTTATATTTATCAAGATTGTCATATTGTTGTCCTCTACCTACTAAAGTATTATTTAGTGGCATATAGTCAGTATTGTAAAAGTTAGAAGAAGCATTTTGTTCGTATTTTTTTCCATGTGGATCAGGGTTGGAAATATTGTAATTAATTTCTTCATATGCTCCTCCTCGTTTGTATTCACCCCCCTCAGCATTTTTCTTATTTGCCTGAATATCCTGAAATTCGTTAGCGTTCTTAGTGTTATTATTGATATTATTGATATTATTGTTATTAGCATAATTAGCGTAATTAGCGTAATTAGCGTAATTAGCGTTATTAGAGTTATTAGAGTTATTAGAGTTATTAGAGTTATTAGCATTATTAACATTATTAACCTCATTAACATAATTAACATTATTAACCTCATTAACATCATTAACATTATTAACCTCATTAACATTATTAACCTCATTAACATTATTAACCTCATTAACATTATTAACCTCATTAACATCATTAACATTATTAACATCATTAACATTATTAACATTATTAACCTCATGAACGTTGTACATATCATGTAAGGTGGAATTTTTATTTTGGCTAGCTAACCAATTTTGCGATATAGTATCCCCTATTTTGGATCTTTCTTCCATTGTTTGTTCCATTTTTTCTTCATAATTATAATTCAATATCTTTTTTATCCTATTTGAGTTAATCCATGGAAAGTTTGTTCTTCTTACTCCTTTAATTTCGTCTGGTATTATATCTCCATGAGGTGCCAACAAAATAGAAGAATCTTTGTGTATGCAATTTTTTTTTTTTAAAGAAATTTTTTGTTCACAAATAGCTAGAGGTGTTAATGTTCTGTCTAAATTATCCCTTGCTTGTTTAGGTAAATTTACTCTTTCTTTTTCAAAAGGACCATCAGGATTTGCGTATGGTGGATTTCGATTTTTCACAATTGGTAATTTATCACTTCTATCTGCATTTTCAGATACAGTTAAAAATCGATCATTTTCTAAATTTGATTTAATATGTGGAGCAGATTTCCCCATAATTTTTTTCCATGTATGATATGTTTTTTCTAAATCATATTCATCAATATTAATATTAACAGTTGCACTTCCACCTTTTCTGCCTACACATATACTCATTTTACCTTGCAGGTCTGGAACTAATTTTGTTTCAAAATATTTTTGTTGATTATCATAAGTCGAATAAGAAATAAGTGATTTTTTTGCTGGAAAAACTTCTAAAGTTTTATGATCTACGTGATTTAAAACATCCTTCATTTGTGAACTATCACTTTTTATATTTGATATTTTTTTTCTTGAATTTATATTTAATTCCATAATTCTGTTACACACAACTCCTGCATTTTTTACTTTGTTCATATAAAGTCCACAGTTCTGCATAACAAATTTTTTCCCATGTTTAGTTTCTACTCCTTCTTCTGGTATTTTTTCATTGTGTGTGTATTCTCTCTCGTTAAGCATTTTCTGAACGGTCAGGTGAATATTAATTTTGAGGGAGTATTTACTATACTTTGTGTTGTACTAAGGATGGTACAAAAAATGGGAGAAATTTACCGGTAAGAAAAAGTATAGGAGCGGCAAATTATAAAAAACAGGACAATATGGAATTGACAAAATGTGAAATATAAAAGCAGTAATATGAACAAAATATAGTAATTTGCAAATAAACAAGTGCACAAATGAGTACAGAGGTGAACAAACAGGCAGAGAAACGAACAAATGGGCAGAGAAACGAATAAACGGGCAGATAAACGGATAGAAGGTAAGAGAAACGAATAGAAGGTAAGAGAAACGAATAAATAAAAATAATTAAAAACACATGCTTAAAAAATGATACAATTAAAAAGAAGCCTTAACAACATTTAAGACAACTACGTCAGAGCAAAAATACAAAGCGCGCAGATAAAAAATATTTGAAAATTATAATTTATTCTACCATATATCGATAGTTATTTTTCTGTCTTTTTTTTTTTTTTTCAATATTTCTTTTTTTTCTTATGTAAATAAGCCATATATGTGCATCATTGTTGCGTTAAATGTATGTATATATATATATATATATATACAAATACACGCACGCACGCGTATACATACGTGCAAATGTACCCCCGCGCATGAATACTCATTTTTTTCCATAAATTTTTCTATGCTCAATATTCGGTTTTATAAATAGGCTTGTACGAGCATAATGCTTACGCACTACACTTAAGCATGCTACATGTGTATTGTTATAGGTATTATATATGCATTATAAGCGCAGTACTAATTTTTTTTTTTTTTTTTTCAAACGTAAAAAGAATATTTTTAAAGTTGAGACTTATGCTAAATTCTGCAACAGTTATAAATGTTCTATTTTATTTTTATTTTATTTTTTTTTTTTTTTCACCTATATATAATCGTTACTTTTACTTATTTATACATTTATTTATTTTATTTTTTTACTTATATTTCCCGTTGTTTTTTTTTTTTTTTTCGTACACTAGTATACTAGAATTTTATCATTACTTTTCTTTTTAGCTAAATTTTATTTATCTTTTCACCTTCTGTAAAATGTAATTGGTGCTGCGTTGTACTTAAAAATTATCGAATTGGGGCACAAGACTTAAAATTATTTAAATGGTAGACGAGAAAGGGAAAAGAAAGTAAAGAAAGAAAAGAAAGAAAATTTTCCCTTTGAACAGGGTGCGCATGGTATGCATAACGTTACTTAACTGTTTTCTTTTTTCCTGCACACGTTAATATAAATAACGTTATCTATAAAATGGTTATGGCAATAGATAGGAAGAAAAAAAAAAAAAAAAAAAAAAAATGAAGATAAAACGATGCAGAAATGACGAAGAAATAGCGAAGAAATGACGAAGAAATGGCGAAGAAATGAAGAAAATATACGAAACAAATAAATCCCTTTCACGGTAATTTTTCTTTTGTTATTTCAAAACCTTATATTACTATTCCTACTTACTATCGCACACACGTGTGCTTACACATGCCACCTTTTTTTAGGTTTGTATACATATATGTATAACATACATGTATGAGTATTAATGTTTATATGAAACATATGAAGTGCCAATGTAATGCCTATTAAACGTTTTAAATTATTCCAGAATTTTTGGAAAACAACTACAGTTGAATGAAAGTTAACCAGTATTCATTGCTTAACTGTTTCATTTTATTTTATTTTACTTTTTTTTTTTTTTTGTAAATATACAATATATATACATATAAGTACAATATATATACATATAAGTACAATATATATACATATATGCACAATATATATACATATATGCACAATATATATACATATATGCACAATATATATACATATATGCACAATATATATACATATATGAACAATATATATACACAATAACACATACGTGCAATTTGTGTAACACAATTCAATGCTAAACAATGGTTCAGTGGCTTCCTTGATAAAAGAAAAATTTGGTTTAATAGTGCACTAAATTAAAACTTGTGCTATTTTTTTTCATTCTTAAATTGGACAGCAGGTTTCTCATAACAGTTCATAATGTCCAGTAGTATTTATTTTGTTCAATGTTAGAGGGGCTAGGAAAAGTGCGCATGTACACACATATATTTGTGTGTGTATGTAAGCATGCCCATATGTGTTTATGTAAACATGCCCATATGTATGCATGTAAGCATGTACACATGTGTTTATGTATCTGCGCGCATATGGGCACGTGCTCTGATTTTTTTCCTTTTTTTTCATTCTTCTAGCTCTTATCTTTTTTATTTTCTCCTCTATACGAAAAATATAATTTTTACACTAACAAAGTAACGAAGAGGAAAATAAAAGTACAATACGAAAAAAAAAAAAAAAAAAAAAAAAAGATAACACACTTGTTTATCTGTATATATGCAAGCTAAAAAATAGACTTGTTCTCAATGAAGACTTTTTATATTTTTGTGTAAAATTAGTACATAGTTCAAAGAAACATATATTTATTAATTTTTAGTTTAATTTTTTTTTCAACCTTATTTTTTCAATATTCTGGGCTCACAAAAAGGGGAGAAAAAAAAAAAAAAAAAAAAAGAATAAAAGATGATAAGAGAGGAATAAAAGAAAATAAGAAGGGAATATAAGAAAATAAGAAGGGAATATAAGAAAATAAGAAGGGAATATAAGAAAATAAGAAGGGAATATAAGAAAATAAGAAGGGAATATAAGAAAATAAGAAGGGAATAAAAGAAGCGAAGAAACGAAAAAAGAAATTATATAAAAATTAAGCAAGCATATGTTTGTGCTGTATAATGTAATATAACAAAAAAAATAAAAATTATGTAAACCTTGATCTCCGTTAGTGCAAAGAAAAGAAATGACCTATGATTGAATTCGTTTTGGTCGCGATAAAATGGGGAAAAAATGAAAGGAAGAAAGTATGCAAGAAAAAAAAAAAAAAAAAAATTGTGCTAGTACGTGTAAATATTTCCCTGGTTAATGAATATATTTATGCATAAACACACATTTTTTTTAAAACTGCTTAGCTGGGTATGCAATACCCTGAATAGCATTCGTTGGATGTTTCGTATTTGAATTTACTTTTTCAGATAAAAAATTAAGATAAAACAAATGGCCTATAAGTGATCATCTTTCTGATTTTTGCTCCGTACATTTTTCTTTTAGTCCCATGTTTTTTTCTTTTAGTTCCGCGCTTTTTTCTTTTTGTTCGATACTTTTTACTTTTGGTTACATACCTTTTTGTTTTTTTGTTTCTTTTTGAAATTTTTTTTTTAAAATGAAGTTTAGCAAAAAGTTATATGAAAGAGCCCACCCAAAATATAGGGAACATTACATTGCGTATAAGGAGTTGAAAAAACTGATAAAATTAATAACAGGTATACATTTATTTGTTTGAACTCATCCAGTTCTTGTATTACTACTGATCATACACTTCATATCACATAACACACACCACGTGCCATACATTGCACATGCTTGTGATACTCGTACATAATATATGTGTGATCAGAACGTTTTACCAATTTCACAATTTGAGGATTACACAGAAATGAGAAGCGCTAAATAGCATTGTATTTTTAAAGGGGAGAAGTGAAAAATGAACGAACTGCGGCATAACTAGATTGGAGTTTTCATCTCTGTTTAGAAATTCCTTTTCTGTGTGTGTTTGCTTTCGTTGTGTTTTTCCCCGCCGTTAATTTTCCTTTCAATTTGCTCTTTATTTTTCTATTTCTTTTTTCCCAGTCATTTCCTCCAATATTTCTATTTTCCCAGTTATTTCCTCCAATATTTCTATTTTCCCAGTTATTTCCTCCAATATTTCTATTTTCCCAGTTATTTCCTCCAATATTTCTATTTTCCCAGTTATTTCCTCCAATTTGTTTATTTTGTTTCCTTTTTTCCCAGGTAAGGATACGTCGACATACACGATCAAGGAAGTCACAACAAATTTCGGAAGCATAAGAGCACTGAGCGGAACCGAGTACAAATCAACGGAATCTCGGTTCCAAGATATTCTAAATGCTGAGCTAGACAAAATTAACACATTCACTTTGAATATTATTAAGGACTGGTTTAAGGAGTGTACAGAAATTAAAAATTTTGTAGAAACAAAAAAGGAGGAGTTGTCGTTGTTGGATATTGAGAATGTACAAAACAAACTTATTGAGTTAGGAAATACTTTAATATTTCTTGAAAATTACAAAAATATAAATTTTATCGGATTTCGTAAAATTACGAAAAAGTTTGATAAGCATAGTGATAAGAATGTTAGCTCGTTCTTTTACATAAGCGTTGTAATAAAAAGCTTTTTTATGAATTATGATGTGAACTTTTTGGTCTGTATTTTGTCCATATGCTACAAATATTACAGGATTGCGGTAAGTACAGCTGGAAATTTGGATAGAAAAGCGAGCAGCGCTGATAGAAAAGTGCTAAGTGCAGATGGGAGTAATAAAAGCAATAATGAAGTCAAACATAAAGACAAATCCTTAGGAGGACATACGCATTCGGGTACAAACGAAATGGGAGAAGGTGTACACGTGAGGATAAGTGAGAATGATATGGATCCTATATGCCGCCGTAGTTCCTTTAAAAATGGAGAAGCACATATTGAGGGGGAAACTCCTATCGAGGAGGAAGCACTTATTGAAGTGGACAACAACAACACAAAGATTAAAAACATAAAGTACATTGTGAAGCTACAACACTTAACATCGGTAAAAGTCGAAATTGCTAAAAAGTTTACCATTAAGTATTATGATCTCGAAGAAGATAAATTTTTTCCAAGTGTTAAAAATTTTATAGAAATAATATACTCGACTAAGATACGAAATTATCTTGTTACTATTTATTTTGATGATCATACATTAAGCACATATCATAATTTTGTTAATCGAAACATATCAGATGTTCATCAGAAGCACATTAGAATACGCTCTTACAATTATGTGAACTATTTAGATGCAGAAAAAGAAGCAAAAAAAACAGTTCTTCAAAAATTTAATATATATGAACCCAGTCATGATAGATGTGAAAAGTACGTATTCTTAAAAGATGTACCCTCTGATAATTTAGAAGTAGAGTGTGTAAAGGATTTGCTAAACAAATATAGAGAAGAAGATGCAAATCATTATTACGCAGAAGCAGAGGGAAAGAAAAAGAATAGTACCAATACAGATAGACCCATGACGAATGGAAAGAAGGAGGAAGAGGGTGGAGAGGAAAAAAAAAAAAAAAATATAACGAAAAGAAAGGAAAAAATTTCCATTGATCCAATTAAAATGGATGAGACTATCGAAGGGTACACATACTATACGAACGATGAACAAAATGGCATTACATATTTCATCAGTGAAATAGAAAAAAAAAAATTTAGAAGCATTGTAAAAAGTAAGCTAAATAGATTATATTTTGGGGATGAACACCTTACAGGATATATTGACGAGAATATATGTTACTGGGCTCACAATGATAAAAAAGGTATTCATAAAAATAGTGAAAGTGATGATGATTTGATGGAAAAAGAGGATACAGTGGGAATAGAAGATCATTCTAGTGGCGTGGAGGAATTGAATGAACAAGCAGCATTATATACTATACCTAGTAAAGATCAAGTGTATGAAGAAAATAGAAGAAGCATAAATAAAAATAACATCATTGCAAGTCGAAAAGAAAATAAAAAGTATTCCTACTTTGATTATGCCGTTATTGACATTAGTACAAAGGAACATATGAATAGAGATTTTATTTATCAGTTAAATAACTTAAGTGTATTAAGAGAAATATGGGGTTACTCCTCTTTTCTTCAAGGGGTTTCTCTACTCTTCCCTGGTAGTACATCCACATTTCCCCATTGGAGGATTTATACATATACTGATTTTATGAAATCTGACAGCTTTGATAATAAAACAGGGAAGAAGCAAAAAGACGAAAAAGGGAAGAAAAGAAAGAAGAAAAAAGAAAAAGGAGGAGAAAAAGAAGGAGGAGAAAAAGAAGGAGGAGAAAAAGAAGGAGAAGAAAAAGAAGGAGAAGAAAAGGAAGGAGAAAACCTCATGGGCAGAGAAGATAATAATGATGACGACCATGAGGATGATGACGATACCGATAACAAACACAATAACGGTGGTAATGTCCCAAACGACAGTGATATCAGTCTAAGTGGTAACATCAACAATTACGCAGAACAAATGAAACAGAAGAGTTACAAAGTTAAAGATGAACAAAGAAAAAGTATTACATACACAGGAGCTTCTGCGCGGATTGCGCATGAAAGTGAGGTATTCTTCAGGAATGAAATAGAAAAAAATAGGCCTTCTGTCCATCATGCAGATTTTCATCTTAACTGTGTTAATGAGAGTGACGGTAACTACATTGGTAGGGGGTACAACCTTCCAAATTGTGGTAGTAACAGCAATAGGGGAAATTCTAACAATCTTAAAAATAATGATGGAAAACGGAATAGTTACTGTAGCCGTGACAGATACGAGCAACGCTATTCAAATACACCAAGAAATTTTACCATGACTAAGGGGCCCATGGAAAAGGAAAACAATTTGTATGAACCACTTCTAGACTCAATGGATGATGATTTAAATTTTGTGAAAATAAAATCTTCATCCGGGAGAATCATTTCTTTTTTTAAAAGTCTATTTTTAAAAAAAAAAGATAAAACTTTTGAAATGAAAAAACCCAAAAATTCAGTTGTTCGAGTGGAACCCAAAACCTTTTTTGCCAATGAAAGAACATTACTACAATGGCTAAATACTAGTGTACTATTATCTACTATTTCTATTACTCTTCTTAATTTTTCAAACTCCTATGGATTTGTTTCTGGAATTATTATGGCACCTGTAGCAATTTTTTTTATTCTTTATTCTTTTCACATCTATTTAAAAAGGGCAGAGGCATTAATCCATAAAGAACCCATTAATTACACAGACAAAGTTGGACCTGGTGTTTTAGTCATTACTCTAACGTTTGCGCTCTCAACAGTTGTCCTTTTAAATATTTACAGTCGATTGAAGGATGAAGTGTAAAATGTTTTTTAGGTATTCATAAGCGCGCAAGTTTATCCACGTATGTATATATATATATATATATATGTGTGTAAATATATACATATGTGTAAATATATATATATATGTGTAAATATATACATATGTGTAAATATATATATACATATGTGTAAATATATATATATATGTGTGTAAATATATACACATGTGTAAATATATATATATATATGTGTGTAAATATATACATATGTGTAAATATATATATATATGTGTGTAAATATATACATATGTGTAAATATATATATATATATGTGTGTAAATATATACATATGTGTAAATATATGCACATACTGTTTTGAAATCTTTTTACAATATTTTAAGTTATGGGAGGATGTCACCCATTTGTTGGAAGTGTAAAAATAAATAAATAAAAGCAGAGAAAGACAGAAGTTGCAAAGTACGTCCATAGGTAGAAAGAAAAAAGTTATGTTAGCCACCTATGCTGGTTGTGCCAAAGAAGAATTCTAAAAATGTATCTTCAACACAAGAAGGGAAAATCTTTAATACTGCAAACACATGTATATTGTGTACAACTGCTAAATAAAGAGGTGGCGTTAACATGATACTTACTGTTGTTAATATTGAGTTATATTTTTAAGTGAAAAAAAAAAAAAAAAAAAAAAAAAAATGAAAAGCTTACAAATGGTAGCTTCATATTATCAATTGTGCACTTGCAATTGACACATGTGTACGTAGATGAGTTTGTTTACTTTTTGTAAACTTGTCTATTTTATTAATAACAATTTTAAAAAGTTAAAACGTATTAAAAAAGAAAAATAAAATAAATAAATAAATAAAGCGGCAAAAGAGCTACGGAAAGGTGATAAAATGTCGACAAAATGGAGAGGAAACGGAACATGACCGTTAATACTTTTTTTTTTTTTTTTCCTCGCTTTCAATAGTTGGGCATAACCAGTAATTGTCTGGAGCTATATTGTCACTCCTGTGCAGTTCAGTAAACATACCTCGAGCTTTACAGTTTTTATCGCTTATGGATGATCCATCTTTTGGCACAATGCCCTGAAAAAAAAATATACACATATGTGTATATATATATATATATATATATGCACTTATGCACATATACACGTACTTACAGATGACACATATTACTTTACACCTAGCGGTTAATATCATACATTTCACAGTGTTTTGTTAATATGTATATGTGCATGTTTACGTGCATGTTTATGTGAATATTTTTTTTATTTTTTTTTATAATAAAAATCTCAAGCGTGTTATTTTTAAGCTGTTTATTGCATGTCCGTATCACTATAATTATTATTATTATTATTATTATTTATTTTTTTTTTTTTTTTCTTGTATGATTACTGGATAACAGCTGCAAGTCCATGCGCCCGAGCACACACGCAAACACATATATATATATATATATATATATATATATATATATATATGTGTATACATATCTGTACAACGATTAACTTCTCACATTTTTATGTTACCATTTTAGTATGAACGAACGAATCCCTTCTATTTTTTCTGGCATCTTGTTTTTTATAAGTTGCATATGCATCAAACTCTGAAAAGTTCTGAACGATAATATTGGAACATCCAGGTTTTCTCTCAACCATAATTTCTGTTCGTCCACTAGATTTATCAGTTACAGCATATTTCGTAGAAAAATATTTGTCTATTTCACTATCATCAACATGCCTAGCTAAGCATTTTTTAGGTGTCAATACATATCCCTTATCAGAGAAAAAACACTTTGAACTATTTAACTCATTTTCTTTTACATTATTTTGTATAATATCTTTTAAAATGCCATCATGACTGTGTATGTCATTTTTAATTCGTCTGTTTCGTATATCTATGTCATTTTTAATAGCAGACTGGAGTCCAGCATAATTCATATTTTTGGGGGGATATATACAATCATGTCCAAGCAAATTTTCATCTTTAATATTTTTTTTTTTTTTTTTTCTTCACTTGGGCAATTATGTAAAATTTCATAAATGTTATTAGCACACGAAAAAGTAGATCCACTATACACAGACCTTTTTCTTATATCCAAATTTCTCAAACAGTCCAGACGTTCAGAACTTAATCCAGCATAGTTAGAATATTCCATTTAGCAAAAAAACAAAAAAAAATAAAAATAAAAAAAAAAAAAATAGCAATTTTTAGTATAGCTAGCCAAAAAGTTTAACGGAACAATGAAAAAAAAAAAAAAAAAAAAAAGCAATTTTTAGTATAGCTAGTCAAATAGTTTTGCAGAAGAATGGGGAAAAAAAAAAAATAATAAAAAATAATAATAAATGAGCCAAGGAATAAAAGAAAAAAAGAACAAAAAAATAGAAGAACAAAAGACAGGAAAATACGCACACATATTTACATATACAGTAAACGTGAAATATGGGAAAGGTGGAAAAAAGCTAAATTCAGAATAACTTAAAAACAAAAGGCAAATAAAGTGTTAGGTTTATGAAAAAACGGGAAAATAATTATACACCTAATTCATATACGTACATACCTATACGAATGATACACACACACACGTACATAAGTACATATACACAATGTACACAAAGGTGTATGTGGGAAAATTTGAACGTAAAATGTATTAAAAAGACATGGAGTTTTTGTTGTAACTATAAATTTAAAATAAAAAGTGTATACTTACAATAATTATTTATTTGTATGCCACAAAATATGCATGAAATGGTATACAAAAAAAATAAAATTTTTTTGTATGTTGTATATTATATTTGTGACTCCTTACAAAAATATACAATTAAAGTTTTAAAAACAAAAGGAAATTCAAGAAATATTAAAAAGGAAATATATAAAAAAATAAAAATATATAAAAAAATAAAAATATATTATATATATATATATATAGGCTTAATGAGTAAGTCATAAGATATATAGTAACCTGAACTGTTAAGAATTTTATATTACTTTATAAGATTTCATAACTCTTAGCTTTATTTTATTTTAATTTATTTAATTTAATTTTATATAATTTTATCTTTTTTACTTCTATCTTTTTTTATATAATTTTATCTTTTTTTAATTTTATTTTATCTTTCTTTAATTTTATTTTATCTTTCTTTATTTAATTTTATCTTTCTTTATATAATTTTATCTTTCTTTTAATTTTATATTTTTTATATAATTTTATTTTGAAAACCAGATCATTCAGCAAGTAGGATGTTCGCGTTGCCGTTGTTTTATTTTCCCATTTTGCCTACTTTGGTCCTTAGCATTTTTGCTTACACACCTGAAGGTTCTATGTTGTATTAATCATTTTTTTTTTTTTTTTTTTGCTTAATTATTTGTTTTATTTTTTGCTTAATTTTTTGCTTAATTATTTGCTTAATTATTTGCTTAATTATTTGCTTAATTTTTTGCTTAATTATTTGCTTAATTATTTGCTTAATTTTTTGCTTAATTATTTGCTTAATTATTTGCTTAATTTTTTGCTTAATTTTTTGCTTAATTCTTTGCTTAATTCTTTGCTTAATTCTTTGCTTAATTTTTTGCTTAATTTTTTGCTTAATTTTTTGCTTAATTTTTTGCTTAATTATTTGCTTAATTATTTGCTTAATTATTTGCTTAATTATTTGCTTAATTATTTGCTTAATTATTTGTTTAATTTATTCTTTAATTTATTTAAAAAAAATTTCCCCTTTATTTCTTCTATTGCATGTAGGTGCATATATATATTCTTTTTTTTAATGTAATGGGGGAAAAAAAAAAAAAATGGGCATATATTTCTATACTTAGAAATTTGTACAAATGTGCTTACATTTACATGTTGTAAAAAAAGCAAGTCTACAACCTCTTATATTATTTTTTTAAAATGAAAACAATTTTTTACAACTGCAAATTATCTCATTTCCCTCTTATGTAATAACATAAAAATAATTTAAGGTATGAACAAATAATGAAAAGGGGAAAAGCTAAACATATTTTATAAAAGTTTAAAATCCTTTCTCCCCCCATTTTTTAAAGAAAAATGCTAAAAATGTATTGTTTGTGCTGAGGTATATACGTTTATTTTATGTTTCATCTTTTTCCTTTTATACTATCTCGCTTATAAATTTAATTGATGTAGGAAGGAAATACATGCATTTTAATTCATTATCAGAAAAAAAAGGAAAAATATTTATGATATATACACATATATACATATAAGTAAATTATATGTATATTATGTGTGTGAATGAAACAAACACTACAATAATTCTGTTCCTGTCTTTCTAGATATGGTTAGAAAAGGTTTAAAGGATGATTTCTTTTTTTTTTTTTTTATGTAAATACAGTTCACTCATATGTAATTATTTAAAATAATTTAAATTTGAAAATATCTTTTTTATTTTTATTTTTATTTTTTTTTTTTTTTGAAAAGGAGGGGGGGGGGAGGTTTTTAAAAGATGACAAAATGTGCTGTTTCGTATGAAACATTTCTAAAGAGAAGTCTCACGCGAAATGTTTTGCATGAAATTTCTTTTTCAACACTTAAAAATTGGAAGGCAATGGTCAGTACACATGTATATATACACACATATACATATAATGTGTACGGGGTTTATGCTGTAACAATGGAATAACATCACAACGTTTCGCATATAAAATTATTATTGGTATGACAGCACATATCAGCAGCAATATTCATAGCCTTAAAAGCTATATCTTTGGCTGATAAATTTTCGACGTCATATAATGCTCTTGCAGCTGCTATGGCATAAGGTCCACCTGACCCAGTACCCAATACATTTCCTGATGGTTCTAAAACATCACCATTTCCCGTTACTTCTAATAGGACATCTTTATCCGCTACTATTAACACCGCCTCTAAATGTCGAAGGTATCTGTCTGTACGCCATAATTTAGCTAATTCGACGCAGCTCCTCAGCAGTTGATCTGTATCGGGGTATACAGGTAAAAAGGAGACACATATGTATGAGCATGGACATCTATACATACACATATGTGTAAGTAGACACACCCATACATACATACATACATACATACATTAGTTGGTGCACATATACATGCAAAACATGTACACATCCATATGTATAAGTAGGTGCATCTATACATTCACGCATATATGCACTATGTAAATTCAGTGAAATATATAATAAATGGCTTGTTTTTCATTCATTTTAAAAAAAAAAAAAAAATTTACTTGGGTATTCATCAATTTTTGTCTCAAACTTATCTAACAAGGTAAAGCAGTCTGCTGTGGCCCCAGCAAAACCCATTAAAATGTTGTCCTTTAAACGCCTTATTTTTTTTGCATTCCCTTTAACTATCTGAAGCATAAAGGAATATTAAAATGAATATTACAGTTTATATATATAAAAAAGGACAGACTAAAAAAAAAAGACGTAATAAAAGTAAGTGGAACAAAACAATTTCACATGCCTTGAACAAATGAATATCATATGGGCGCGTGCATACATACATATATACATGCATACGTACATACATACATATATACATGCATACGTACATACATACATATATACATGCATATATACATGCATATACACAAACATATATACATACATATATATATTATTTATTTCTTATTTTCACTACTAGTTACACGCCACTTATTATATACTACTTAAAGCGAATAAACGTTTCATGTCAAGGGATTAAAAATATAATAAAGGAAAAAGAAATATTTATGAACACGTTATATGTGTAAAAATAGCAAATTTAACAACGTACAAAAGAATACACAAAAGTGTTATATAAATCTGACTACTTATAATAAGTAGTGCACTACTTTGAAGAAATAAAAAAAAAAAAAAAAAAAAAATATATACAAGAAATTGGGAAAAGCATAACTCGTTAAGAATCGTGCATATAACAACACAACACACATCTAACGAAGTATAATACTATTCCTATTTCTCATTAGAAAAGGATACGAACCATTGTCCCTTGAGAAACCATGCCGTCACCAATTAAACACTGAAAAGGGTAAAAGTAAATTAATTAATGTGTATTAATAATACCTTAGCATTTCTTCCATTTTATGCAATGAACATATATATATATATATATATATAGGTAGTACAGTTTGGGAGGAACAAGCACAACTTCTAGTAGTGATACATAAATTTTTGTACTTTTGCGTAGATACACATACATATATATATATATATAATATATATATATTTTTATCTTTCGTTTTTTCCCTCTTTTTTTTCTTAATTTGTACCACTTCATTATTTTTGCGTACGCATAATATCGTAGTTCCGTGACGAGGAATTATTAGCTTCCCACTGTCGGAAAAATAGCTCCTCTAAAAAAAAAAGAAAAAAGAATACCTATGATTTACTGCTTTATACAAAATGGAAAGAAACAGTTCTAATGAAAAAAGGTCCACCAAACAGATATGCGTAGGTGTGCATATACATATATACATATGCATATATATATATATATATATATATATATATATTCGTATGTTCATACTAGTACAGTTTTGGCTACTGGTCTTTGTGTTCTAATTATATTTGATAAGCATCTGGTAAACATTTTCTTTTTTATTTTTCATAAGGTTTATAAAAATGAAAAAAACTTTATGACTTCAAATAAAATTAGAGATATGTTTTAGTCGAATGCGTTTTGTTTTCAAAAAGAAAAAAAAAAAAAAAAAATTCACGAAAATGATGAAGGGTTTGCAACATTTATTTGTAGAAAAAGATGTATGTTTATAATATCCTTTATGAATATACATATATACATATATACATATATATATATATATATATATATATATGCATATATATGTGTATATATTTGTACTTATAGATGAAAATTATTCGAGCAATTTTTGCATAAACAGAAAAAAATAGAAAAAAGTTAAGCGTGAACAAAATAAATTATATAGTGATAAAATTAGCAATACATGAATGAATTCTTTTAAATATACTTAAAAAAGAAAAAAGAAAAAAAAGAGAAATAGTAAAAGAAAAAGGTAAAACTCTTACGAATTTTAATCATGTACATTTATATATATATATATATATATATATATATATATGCGCTTCTTTTATAAAAAAGTTCATAATTATAAATCGGATGAGAAAAAGAAAAGAGCTTAATTACAGAATTGCACTCAAAATGGCTATACATAGAACACCACATTTTGTTAATTCTTAAATTCAGCTTTTTTTTTTTTTTTTTTTTTTTTTGATATTCATTTCGAGTAGCACTTGTATATATATATATAATACAAATGCGTATGCATATTAATGTGCCAATATAGAAGCTTGATAAACTGAGAAAGGGCATTTTATTTTTCATCATTTTCGGGAAAGAACATACGAGGACGTTTACGTACATATATTCCCATAAATACACAAACGCAAAATGTTCCCATGTGTATCTGCTAAATGTGCACACATATTCGTGCAGCCCTTTTGCCTGTACTGTGCATGTTTTACAAAAATTAGGCAATCAAATTTGATGCCCTGCAAACATAGTTGCCATGTTAATTAAGATATTTTCATCTTGATTTAAAAAAGGAATACAAGGTGTTTGAGAAATATTATGATTCACCTCTTTCATAATATTTATTTTTATGTCATCCTCATATTCAACAAGCAAATTTGGAAAGTCTATTAAATACGAAGAACATATAAATGTTGGTATATAAAAATTAGCTATATTCTCACCATATTTCAAATTTTTTATAGCATAACAATTATATATATCCCATAATTTTATTCCATCTTTAGCTAAAGATATCATTATTTGTTTTTTATCGTTAACATAGCATTTGATAACATCATTTTTATGACCTATAAATACTGTACAATTTTTTAAATTCAAGCGCAATTCATTCGAACTATCCTTTTTTAAAATGGTTTTTTGGTCAAAATTTGAAGAAGGATCCCTTGGAGGAGCATCATTTGTAGAAATATCCTCTTCTTTTTTATTCTCTTCTTTTTCTTCCTCCTTTGCTTCCTCCTTTTTTTCTTCCTTCTTTCTTCCCTTTTTTATTTGTACATAATCGCTATATTCAGTAAGCCGCATATCACATTTGTTTCGTACATTGCTGCAATTGTTCTCCTTATGTTCCCCATAATTGCCGATCTTAGCAAATGGTATACGATATATTTTATTTCCTTTACATAAATATATGTGTGTATTGAATGGGTCATTTGTACATACGTATGTGCAATTTTCTGTGTTCGTTTTTAAAACATGCATAGCTTCTTTTGATTTTAACCCCCAAATAGTTATCTCTCCATTACTTGTTAAAGATATTAAAGTGTAATAGGTATCGTAACAATTTGGACTTACAGAAATAATTTGTTTTATACTTGAATTTATATTGTGTTGATAAAACAGCATCGGTTTTATTTTATTTTTTTTTCTAAACAAGTCAGGTAAATTATACACATGTATAATATTGTCATCACTATATGTATATATAACATTTACTGTTTGATCAATTAATATATCTTTAATAATACCAAAATGTGCTTGAAATGAATTTATTAATAATCCTGTAATAGCTGACCATATGTACACATTTCCTGTTTTGTCACCTCCAAAAATTATTTTTTCATTTTTTGTTAATTTAAGTACATTTAAATGCACACGTACATATCTCGTACAAATTGAACTATTTTTTGTAGATAACTTATATAAGGATATAATTTTCTTGTTTGCATTTAAAATAAGAAAATTTCCGTTTTTAAGCATACATATTTTCTTTTCGTCATCTTTTATAGATTTCTCCTCAAATCTGTTTTCACACCTTTCGTTATCTAAGTTAACGAGAAGTATTTCGTTATTCTCATAAACAAGCAATATTTTATTATGTTCCATTTTGTGCTCTGCTTGTTTTCTGTTTGCTTATTTCCTTCTCTTAAATTATTGTTAAGCAATCCCAATCACGTAATTTTATTTTTCGCCCTACTTTTTTTTGCTATAATATTTTTCTATTTCTTCTATTTTTTTTTTTTTTTACCACAAATTCCGTTGTACCAAGTAAGGCACTATTTGCATATTTTTGCTTTTTGCTAGTATTTACAGAAGTATAACTATATGCATGTATACGTATATGCAAATGTATATATATACATATATACATACACGTGCATACTTGTTAGCTCCCTTTATATGAGAAAAAACAATTTTGCTGAAGTAGAAACTAAATTCTACTCTACCGTTTCAAAGAAAAACAAAACTGGATCTGTCGCAATGTACAAAAAAAGGGACAAAACAAAAAAAATCTTAATTTTTAGTAGTGCTGAATATTAAAAATGAACTAGCATGTATGTACGTATGTATGTATGTACGTATGTATACATATATCCAATAACGCCTCACTCAAATACTTTGAAATTCCTTCTTTTATTTTAAGTTTTTAAAACCTTACTATACATTTAGATCTCACTTTTTTTATTTATCTATATGGCGACAGTCAATTATTAGATAGGTATTTTATTAAAATTTGAAAAAAAAATTATATATATTTTTTTTTTTTTTTTTATTTTTTTACATAAAGGATAATTATAAATAAAATACTATTGCACTATAGAGTCAATCTGATTTTTATTTATAAAAAAAAAAAAAAAAAAAAAAAAAAAAAGTTTCTTTTCCTTAAGCTTAAAAAAAAATAATAATTGAAAATTGTTAAAATTTAACCTTTTTCAAATTTAAAAACGCGCATAATTTAAATTTAAAATATCCAGCCATTTCCCCTCCCCATTTTATGACCAATTGTATAATAGCTTTTTTTGAATTAAAAAAGTAAACAGCAAAAATGCTAGTTCACTGTATAGGAACGTATTCACATCATACTTGAAAGTATAGAGTATTGCTATAAGTAGATTTGCTAACAGCATTTGTCATATCGTACTGTTGGGGGGCATATTTTTATGTATACATATATATATATATATATATATACATATATGCTTGCATTTATGTGTGAAAGTTTTAGTATGAATAGCAGTTAATGGAGTAAAATTGATGTTCTCTCCGTTACAGTAGAATACCTATGTGATAAACAGCAACGCAGTATTATAAAGCTGTAGTACACATATATTGTTTACAATAACAAAGAAATGGAATGATGTGACCCTGGAAAAATATACAGCATGAACATATATATAAATACATATTATCCTGCACGAAAAAATGATAGTTTTAATTTGCTTTTTCATGGCGCATATATAAACTTTCTATTTATTTTTAATTGAAAATACCGTAAATTAATCCTACACACAAGTGATATCCATTTGAGATAACTTTTGAAAAAGAATTAAACTAGATTAGTAATTTAAATATATACTTTGGAAACTAGAACTTTTTTTTTCCCCTTTTTTTTCTATTTTTTCCCTTTGCTTTTCCCATTTCTTTTTCATCTTTTTTTTTTTTTTTTTTTTTTTTTTTTATTAAAAAAAATAATGAATAGTACACGACTGCGTCACATTGAAAATGCATTAAACAATTTTAATTTTATATCTCCTTTGGACATTTATATGCGTTTATATTTTAAAAGCAACAACATAAAGAACAAAGATAAACCATATATTTCAGAACATGTTTACAATATAATAAAGAACAATACTCTCTTAGCTTATTTATCCTCCCCCATTTCGCTATATACTAATATAATTAAAACGTACTTTTCATCGGACAGGTAAAATTGCAAAATGAAAGAAAAAAAAAAAAAGAAAAAAAAAAAAAAGCTAACTAGCTAATCAACCAGAATTTATTACCATTTTTTTTTTTTTTTTTTTTTTTTTATATTATCCTCCCCCTCCCCTATGTCGCATAGATGGAAATACGAAATGAACAACGAAAAAATACCTGCACATGTAAGGTACTCTTTCCCAAAAGAATTATATGACCAGTTAATAAATTGTTATGGTGAAAAGAGAAGTATTACTTTGATGTCTATTTTAAATGAAAAGGCACCAGTTTTTTTAAGAGTGAACAGTAACAAAATATCAAGAAATGAGTTGTATAAAACTTTAATAAGTAGAGGAATATCAGTTGAAAAATGTGTGAATTCCCCACATGGACTGTTATTAACAAAAAACGAAATACTGAAAAATATTCATGAATATAAAAAAGGGTATTTTGAAATTCAAGATGAAGCAAGCCAAATAGTTAGTTCGAAAATACCAGTACAACCTGGTGATAAAGTACTTGATTATTGTGCAGGATCAGGTGGAAAAACATTAGCTTTTTCCATTTTTATGGAAAATACAGGTAAAATATATTTACATGATATACGAGATAAGATGTTATCACAAGCAAAAATTCGCCTAAGAAGAGCTGGAATTCAGAATTATATTCTTTTAAATTCTAATCATATTTTATTAAAAAAATTATTTGGTTATATGGATGTAGTAATTGTTGATGTGCCCTGTACAGGTACAGGTGCCTTAAGAAGAAACCCAGAAATGAAATATAAATTTACAAATGATAAATTATATAAATATGTAGATTTACAAAGACAGATTTTTGAAAAAGCATTGCTTTATCTTAAAAAAAATGGGAAAATTGTATATATTACATGTAGTATATTAGATGCTGAGAATGTTCATCAAGCTAAATATTTTTGTCAAAAGCATAATTTATATTTATCTGAGCCACCATTTCATTCCTTACCTCAATCAAAATCAATGGATGGCTTCTTTATGGCAGTTTTTGAAAGAAAGGAATGATACACCACAGTGTTGTAACTTCACTATTCACTCATTATTCATTCGCTACTCATTCGTTACTTATTATTCATTCATTATTTACTCATTATTCATTCATTACTTACTCATTATTCCCTTTTTATTTTGCTTTATTCTCGCACGTATACATTGGACATACCCATGTGTGCACAATTCACATGTGTACATACATATATATATTATGGATATATATATATATATATGTATGCCAAATAACGTACAAGTGAATAAAATGTATTAATTCTTTTTCTTCCTTTTTTTTTGTAAATTTAAAAAAAGGTGCAATGCATGTAACATTGTGCTAATCTTTTGTTGCGATTTTTATTAACATCATATGTAATTACCTTCTTCCCCTTAACATGCATTGAAATATATGCATAAATACATATGTATGTATACCTATATATATATTTCCATTTCTCCCCCCCTTCATTTCCACATTTTTTTTTTTTTTTTTTTAATTGAATGTTCAAAATATAAAATATTTTCCTTCGCAAATATGAAAAGGTACGAAAAAGGAATACGTTAATTCCCTATCAAAAAAATTATTTTGTCGAGGACTGTTACTTGTACCTGTACACAATACAATAAATAATTAAATATTACTGAAATTTAAAGTTTGGTTTGTCCATTTTTTGAAAAAAAAAAAAAAAAAATTGTATATATATATATATATATATATATACGATTTCATTTTCTTTGTTGTTTATACCTAATTATTTTGAATTATCGTAAAACACGTTTTTGCTTCGCTTATTTATGTTCTGCTACAGCTTTCACCAATCTATTTTCTTCTTTCAGTATAACCTCATCGTTACTATTAAATATTTGTAATATTGGCTAGTAAAGGATGTGTTCGGATATATATTAAATATTACTTTATTCTTTTTATTTCAAATTAAATTGTTTAAAAAAAAAAAAAAAAAAAAATTTATTTATAGTTTGAGGGATCCATATCCCATTAATATAATTAGTTTTTTTTTTTTTTTTTTCTTTAAATGTAAAATTAATTTGAAGTCAAAAACTGTGGTGCTTTAGTTTACTTGCCGAAGAAAAGTAATATATATATATATATATATATGTATTCATTTTATTTAAGTTTTACGTTTTATCCTTTTTATGATTTTTTTATACACCTTATAATTTTTTTTCAATAAAATTGGTATGTTAATGTTTCCATTTTAATTCATATAATTCTTTCCTAATGAAAGTTCAACAAATTTTTTAAATTACATATAAGTAAATACGTATATATATGCATATAATGAGCGCTTAGCGAACATGATATATAACAATAATTTGCACTTCTTTAGCAATAAATGTAATAAAAAGGATTCACTCAAGTGTTTATGGAAAAAATAGGAAATCTAAAAATATATACGAGTGCGAACGTTTGATATGTACGTGTATATAAGTATATGTATATTTTTTTACTTTTTATTTTTTTGCTTTTTATTTTTTTGCTTTTTATTTTTTTACTTTTTATTTTTTTGCTTTTTATTTTTTTGCTTTTTATTTTTTTGCTTTTTATTTTTTTACCTTTTATTTTTTTGCTTTTTATTTTTTTGCTTTTTATTTTTTTGCTTTTTATTTTTTTTGCTTTTTATTTTTAACATTTTAATTATTTTTTTTTTTTTTTTGCAATTCAGACGTTTTCCTAGTTCACTGATTCATTTATATACTTTAGTCATACTTTTCCACGTCAGTTATACTCGAATAGATTTGAAGCGCAATTTCGTTCCAAAATTTTTTGTTACATGTGCTTATCTCGTTGTGTGTATGTACATGTGTATATATTGGTACAAGTTTGGTTAGGCACAAATATTTATGTTTGTATGGGAATTCTTTAGTAGGCAGGCTGCTTCTCGAGGGAGAAAGTAGAAGGAATATTTATGTATTTGTAAATATATGTATATATACATATATGTATATGTTTATATATATGTATATAAATATATGCATTTATGCATTGCGCAGTATACATGTTCGACGTATGTATATATAACAGGCCGCAGCCTTGTTAGTCTCGTTCATACGAATTGCTCCTCCCGCTCACCCCCGTAAGAGGTTGCTTACACGTACATATATTCCCTTGAATTTGAACGTTCCAACCAATAACAGATAGGCACGTCTGAAAAAGGCCCCCCGCTTGCCAACGATGAACGAGCTGATCGTTTTCGACACAAGCCACACGAGGGCAATAAACGATTGCGAGCTGGACTACTACAGCAAAAAGTTGGCTACGTGTTCTAATGATAATACAGTAAAAATTTTTGACGTGAGTTTGTCAAAAGAGCCTGTATGTATAGCCGAGATAAGAGACCATAGTTCAGCAGTTTGGAAAGTATGTTGGTCTCATCCCAAATATGGTAGTTTGTTAGCAAGTTGCTCATATGATAAAAGTGTTATCATATATAAAGAAGTAAATATAAATAAATATGAAATGATTTATTTAAATAACGAACATAAAAGTAGTGTTAACTATATAGAATGGTCCCCACATGAGTATGGACTTCATTTGGGATGTGCTAGTTCAGATGGTTATCTTAGTATAATTAGTTATAATTTAAATAAAGATACGAATGAAGGACATTGGACAAAAAGTAGTATAAAAGCACATTTAAATGGAACAGCATGTTTGAGTTGGGAAAAACCATTTAATTCTTTAGGAAATAATAAACATTTAAATGATAATAATGATTTTATAAACTCATTTAAATTAGTAACAGGAGGATATGATAATCAAGTTATTATATGGACATTTGATAATAATACAAAAGAATACCATAAAATTTTTCAAATGAATGATAAACCACATAATTCTTTAGTAAGAGATGTTTCATGGAGACCTAACTTAAGTAACACAACAAATATGATAGCTTCATGTTCAGATGAACAAATTGTAATATTATGGTTTGAAGATATAAGTAATAATAGATGGAAAAATGGACAAGTCATAAAAGTTGACCAAAAAATTCATAAAATTAGTTGGTCTCCCAATGGCACCATTTTAGCAATTGCATGTTCAGGTGATAATGCATATTTATATAAAGAAAATATGGAGGGACTATGGGTAGAAATTTGCAATTTGACTGATGATGAAAAGAGAAATATACAAGAGGATAATGCCAGTGGAGGAGGTGCTAATGCTAATTCTTCTCTTCACATGTATAACAGTGATGTAGCTAGTAATATTTACAATAATGCTAATGCTAACAGTAGCAGCAATGTCAATGCCAACAGTAGCAGTAATGTCAATACCAACAGTAGCAGTAATGTCAATACCAACAGTAGCAGTAATTATGATGGCAATTATGGCAGCAATCCCTCGTGCAAAAACCTCCAAAACCAAGTTATGCCTAACATCATGAATTATCTGAACCCTCTAGCTACTTCCAATTCGAATAGCAATACCTTTAAAGCTTCTCCTGAGTCAAATTATAGTACATATCCAAACTCAATAAACAATGCGGTGCCTCCTCCCCCCAATAAATTCGTATGCAACACGATGATGCAAGAAGGGGCAAATCCAGTACAAAATACCCCCAATACGTTTCAGAATAATCTATATGGTCAAGCAATGCCCTCAGATCCTCCTCCCCCCATGAGCGTATCGAACCATGTGAACAGTATGAAAAACGGTGCTAATCAACAAAATGTGATACAAGGCGTGCCACAAAATGGACCACCAAACGCGCAACAGAACTACGTAATGATGCAAAATGCGAACAAAAAGAGTACCTCGAGTGCTATATTAAGTGGAGATAATTTCCTTATAGGGAGAAACATGAATCCACCACCACCTCCTCCTCCTCCTTCATTTTCACATGAACAGAATAATTCATCTGACACTTCAAACCTTCCATCGAAACAAGGAGTGTCAACCAATCAGGCGGTGTCTAATTCATCTCACTTTGCTTCTGCTGTACCACCTGGTCCTCCGGGGGCAAACATGAACATATTTAATAGCACCAATAGTAACAATAACAGTATTAATAACAACAACAGTATTAATGACCTTAATAGTAAGAACAATTATAATAATATGCATAATCATAGCAGTAGTGGAAGCAGTCAAATAAATAATAAGTTGAATTTTGCACCTTCTTCAAATGTACATACTAGTGCAAGCACACAACCAATTCCTCAACCGTCTACAAATATACCGAAATCATCTACGAGTTCATTACACCAGTATCCATCCTTTTCAAATGTCAACACAACAAATAGTGCGAGTTTTTCTGGTAGTGCACAATCCACCACCCCCAATTTTTCAAAACCATCAAATTCTATGCAGCCAGGCCATTTACAAAATATGAACACAATTAATACAAATTTCAGTGCTCAACAACCTTTACCTCCTCCACCACCCACTCGATTATCCATGACGTCGGTTCATCAAGGAGGGCATAATGTACCAATGGGAATAAATCAGAATAAAAGTTTTTCAAATTTTAGTTCTAATAAGATGGTGAATCCTACTTCTATGCCTCCACAACCACCCCAAAATATTAGTAATACAGTTAGTAGTGGAATTAGCAGTGCGATCGGTAATACAAGTAACTACGCACCAATGAATTATGGCCAACCCCCACCTCCTCCACCAAATATGATGAGTAATAGTAATGACCCGAATATGAAGTCACCAAATCTGCAGTATAATAATGCGTATACCAATTATAATACGCCACCCCAGTGAAATGTTGAGTGTGCATATGTGTTGTGTATTGAATAGATGATAATTATAAGGATGTATGCGGATGTAGGGGTAACTTCAGGGAAAACGTAGTGAAAATGGAGAAAAGAAACATGATGGTGCATTTTCACATTGACTATTATATTCTATATACGAGCATATGCCACTGTGAACATATTTTGCTAACTCCATTTGACAGCATAGGAAATGAATCCAAACCTCGTCCAATCTTTATGTAGCTTCCCTTTTTATCCCGTCCTTTTTTCTTCTTTTTTTTTTTAAGGTATATATATATATTTCATTATTCAATTTTTTTCGGTCACCATTTTCCTATTCCCCCTTTTCTTTTTTTTTTATTCTTTTTTATTACTCGTATAATGTATTATGTTTTTTTTTGAATATGTAAAATTGGGAGAGGATTATTTTTAAAAAGTTGTAGTAAATACATTAATAAATAAATATATATATATATATATATACATATATACATATAATATATTATATATATGTTTTGGGTTTTTTTTTTTTTTTTATATATGAAAAAAAAATAAAAGGAAATCATATTAAAATTATTCCTAAAAAAAAAAAAAAAAAAAAAAGAAAGAACTTTTTTAGCATATTTAAGTATTATAAATAACAGAGTAGCTCTATTTGTTTGTACACATAAAAACAACAGGGCTTTCATGGTTTTGAGGTTCCAAGGTTTACATATTAAGAATTCATTGTCACAGGTACGTACAATATATGTACATAATATAGAAAAAAAATAATGTATAATAATGTATTATACGTAACACCTCATTAAGAAGATTAAGATTAAGATTAAGATTACATACTCCAAAAATTATAATTTCAAAAATAAAATATAAGCCTTATATTTTTTTATTTCCATTGTTCCTATTTTTCAGCGACTGTGATATATAGTCAAAAAAAAATTAATTTATTTCGTTTGAAAGTCCCTCCGGTGTTATGATTGTTTTTATTCTCATTCGTTATTATGTTTTTATATTTTTACGCCCATTAGTTTTTATACTCACGTTTATTTTTTTTTAATTTCTTTTTTTTTTTTTTTTTTTTTTTAAAAACTGTTATACGTAACAAGTATATGTGAGAAAAAAAAAAAAAAAAAAAAAAAAAAAAAATTAAAAAGCAAAGAGTGAAGAATAAAATATGCTTATCGAAATTTTTCCTTTAGGGCAAAACTTAGAAATATTGATAAATTAAAATTATTAATCTTGACAAACTGCATCTTTAATCATATATTATGACTTGCATAAACGTAACCAAATTATATATATAAATTGGTATGTACATATATGCTCATACATTCATCTATACTTACAAACATACATACCCGCGCGTATGTTTTTTTCCCCTTATTGGTTTTATTTGGAAACCTTAAATTTAGCAAACGCGTAAAAAATGCAAGATACATAAAGGAGTACAAAATATGACTGAATATAAGAACATTATATTCGGTAAACGGAAGAACATGTATAGGCAAACAAAAATTTTTATTAATATTTTTAAATAAAAATTATTAACAAGTCAGCTAAACTTTCGTATTTGAAATGAGGCGTCAGTGAGTTTCTTCATAGCAGAAAATGCATTTGTTTTGAAGTTTAAACGTAAACATATATGTACGTATATACATGTATATATATACGTATATATGCATATGTTTATGGTTCTACCCGCTTAGAGTTGCATGATTGTACGCTTTTATAGCAACCCACAGGCTTTCCCTTATATGGAGTAAAATTTAAAGAGAAAAAAAAAAAAAAAAATTATACAAAAAAATGTCCAAAGAAAATACGGATGAAATTTTCAACGACCAAACAGATGAATGCACGGAGGAAAATTTGATCGAACACTTCAACGAGTTTAAAGTAAGGAAAAAAAAAATATGCATAAAATTGTGCTGAATTTTGTGTTCATTTTTATGCAAGCTTTTTATAAGTGTACGGCTAAATATTTCGCAAAACGGTGTGACAAGTCGCAAAGTGGTTTTGTGGTTGCAAGCTTCCCGCACAGTGGAGTATATATATATAAGTTTATTTATGTATGTATGTTTATATGTATGTATGTTTATATGTGTGTATGTGGATATATATCCATGTTTGCATGCATGTATATGTGTATGTATATCTATATACATAAGCATCATCGGCTTATACATAAATGCACACGTTCCACGATTTTGCCTTTCTTTAGAAACGAGAGCACGTATACCTGGCGTGCATATCAGCCCTGGAAAAGGAATTATGCCACACACATACGTACTTGAACGAATGGAGGAGTATGCATATGTATGAAGATGAAGGGAAGTCGTCGAAAGATATAATGAATATAAATTCGTTGAGAAATATACTTATTGATCCATCAATAAACTTAGAAATAAAAGAGTTAAAACAAAAAATATATGAAATAACTAGGAAGTGTAAAATAGCTGAAGAGAAATTGCAAGGATGTAATTTCGATGCTCAGGCAACAGCAGGACAAAGACTTATAAACAAATGCAAAAAGTTACAAGATGAAAATTACGAATTAGGGAAAACATTAGAAGAGAACAACTTACAGCCGTTATCTATTCAAATTATGAACTTAAAACAACAAATAGTTTTTTATAAAAATGAATTAAAAGTTTTAAAAGAATTGAATGCAGATATTGATGAAGACAATGAGTTGTTAAGTCAACAGCTAGCTGATCTAACAAAGAAGTATACACACATAAGTGAACAGAAAACAGATTTAGAAAAAAAAAATGCAAAGTTAAACAGCTATATTAGTACTCTCAAGTCGAAGTTGAACACATACACTAATCGTTTATCGCCGAATGAGGATCATAAGTACAAAGCGCAAAAGGATAACCATAATGGGTGTAACAATAATAATAATAATGGTAGTAATAGCAATGATAATATTCGAAGCAGTATAAATGTTAATAACTATTATGAGGATGAAGATTACTTATCTAATGTTAGCTTACATGATAACACTAATAAGACTAATAACGAAGCGTTTAATTATGATGAAACTCAAAGAAGCTACAATAATTTACTTGAACAAGAAAGAACTCAAAATGCTTACAAACACGATGAAAAATACCAAAGAAACGAACAGTATTATGATAGGGAACGGAAATATAAGGATGGCGAAGAAGACTACACATATGATAATGAGGAAACTTACAAAAAAAGAAGTGCGGATGATAGCAGAGAAAGGAAATATAGAAAAATAGATAAGCATTATTATAGGGGAAAGAAATATGACAAGGATAAGTACAGAATGAGGGACAGAGATAAAAGTAGAAAAGAAAGAACAAGAGAAAGGGAAAAAGAACGAGATAGAGAACGAGATAGAGAAAGAGAAAGAGATAAAGAGAGGGATAGAGAAAGGGACAGAGAAAAGGACAGAGAGAGGGAAAAAGAAAGGGAAAAAGAAAGGGAAAAAGAAAGGGATAAAGAAAGGGATAAAGAAAGGGACAGAGAAAGGGATAGAGAAAGGGATAGAGAAAGAGATAGAGATAGGGATAGAGATAGGGATAAAGAAAAAGAGAAAGAAAAAGCCAAGGATAGAATTAAAGATAAGGCAAAAGAACGAGATAAAATGAAAAGTAAATATAAAAATAGAAATAAAGAAAAAACGAGAGGAAAAATTAAAAGGGAAGGAATAGGAGAAGCAGCGAAAGAAGCAACAGAAGAAGCAGAAGTACCAGCAGGAGTTGCAACGGAAGGCGTGGATTATGATAATAGTAGTAATTATTCGGAGCCGAAAAGAAAATTTTTAAAAGATGATGATGATGATGATGAATATAGGAGGGATAGAGAATTTTCTAGAGCAGATAAGTTCGAATACTCAAATAATAACATGCCAAAAAATGAAGATAAAGCAAATGAACACGACAGGTATATGTATTTGCATAAATAAAAGTAGCATGCCGTCACTTAAGCAGAGATCTTTTACTTCCCAAACGGGAGGTTGCGCCCTACTGAGTGACTATTTTTGCATTATTTTACATTACATTATGGGTGCGTGTATGTGCGTATATATATATATATATATATATATATATGCTTATGTATATGTATATGTATATGTATATTTTTTTTTTTTTTTTTTTTTTTTTTGCGTCGTAATATGTCCCCTTCTAAGTTGTTATGTTTGCACGTATATACATGTGTATATGTGTGCACTTGTGTCAACACAGTATGCCGCGCGTTCCCTGAGAACAACCTTTTTTATTTGAAGAAACACATTAACATATATTGTATACTGTTTATTAATTTTTAATTTTTTTTTTTTGATACAAAAATTGTGTTACATAGAAAGAAAAAAAAAAAAAAAAAAAAAAGAAACACACATCTGCTTAGCCTATTTGCACATAATTCAATCTTTTTAATTTTATCATAACGAAATTTGTATTAAAAATTTTTATTATATAAAATACGTTATGTACTGTACAGCTATTTCAACTTATAAATTATGATATGTTCATGTTTTCTTTTTGATCAGTGAAAGAGCAACATCATATAAAAAAAGGGAAAGAAGTAAAAATAAATACAAGGAAAAACATAAATGTTGAAAAAAAGCCAAGATATGAGAGAAAGCTCTCATGAAGAAGACGGAAATTAGCGTCATGGGAGCATTATCATAGCGGCGAAAGAGCAGCAAAAAGGCAGCAAAAAAGCAGCAAAAAAGCAGCAAAAAAGCAGAAAAAAAGCAGTAAAACCACAGCGAAGTGGTAGTGAAACTAGTAGCCAAAAAAGTACAATAAATTTCTTTTTTTTAATTATATTTAAGTGGTAAACAATATGATATTTGTATGTGTATATGCACACGAACATGCATGTATACCTAGTTTTTTTTTTTTTTTTTTTTTTTTTAAATACTTTTTTCTTACAATGTCAGAATAATTTTGTTTTTTAATGTTAATGGTAAGTATAAAATAAAAGTTATATTCGTAAATTTTGTAAATCGCTAATTTTACTAACTTTATTTTGTGTTTATGAAAATTTTGAAAAATGATTAAAACTGTTGTAAACCTTTTTCTTTTCTTTTTTTTTTTTTTCAAAGAGAAAAATGTAAATATAACTGTAAAAATGAGAATATGTAAAAACATAATTAAAGATATAAATGTTATATGTGAATGCACATATAATAACATTCGATACATATGTACATATTTTAGTGAAGCATAGATAATAAAAAAAAAAAAAAAAAAAAAAAAAAAAACAATATAATATAAAATAATATAATATAATATAATAAATAAAAAGAATAAAGAAGCAGGTAAAACGAAAAAGCAGTAATTGGATATGTACAAGTATGTACATATTTAACTTAGATGTACGCGCTATATATATAAGCAGCACATATATACATACAAATATAATAACGGTGTTAATTCTCAAAGCAGCACAACAAAAATTAGTGGGTACATTTTTTTATAGATATAAAAAAGAATACCCACCTACAGATAAATACAAGTTGAAAAAAATATACGTCACGTATATAGTATGGCCTTTTTTTTTTTTACTGAAGAGTATATAAATATATGTAAAAATATGCATATACATTTTTATATAATAAATGAAGAGTCCTAAAACTCAGGTAAAGTTCAAAAATGTTTTGATTTATTTAAAAATTAATTTTTGCATTCAAAGGATATTGTGAAAAATTATTTTTTTAGAAAAAAAAAAAAAAAAAATTAATATGAAAAAATTAAGAGAACACAAAATAATAAAATAGCTTTGAGGAGAAAAATTTGCATACGTCACAGCAGTAGTTGATTGTTCATCGTTGTTTACTGTGTGTTCCATTATTAGTGTATGTTTAAAGGATAAGTGTTGAGGGAATCAAAACCAAAGAATGCTCAAACGAAAAAAAAAGGAAACAGATTATTCTTATGGAAAGTTCGAAAATTATGGTTACTCAAAAAAGATAAGCAACGAAGTAAAAGTTTCACTTAAGGAAGGAGAAAAACTTAGCAGTAAATTTAGGAACAGAGGTTTAACAAGAGACAAAAGAGCTACAGTAAATTCAGTGCTTGATAATAGAACGTTACTTATTTTAAAAAAGTTAAAAGATAATTTATTAAATGAAATATATGGAGTTGTTAGTTCTGGAAAAGAGGCCTATGTTTTTAATTCACTCAAAATTTTAAATAATGAAGAACTGCATTATGTGGAAGAAATATTGTTAACGTATATGGAAAAAAGGTACAATCGCAGGGGGGATAGTGCCCCCAGTGGGAGAGGGGATGAATGGGAAGAAAGGGAAGAAATAGAAGAACTTGAAGAAACGGATGAAAATGAAGAAATTGAAAAAGTGGAAGAAAATGAAGAAATGGAAGAAATGGAAGAAATGGAAGAAATGGAAGAAATGGAAGAAATGGAAGAAAATGAAGAAATGGAAGAAATGGAAGAAATGGAAGAAATGGAAGAAATGGAAGAAAATGAAGAAATTGAAAAAGTGGAAGAAAATGAAGAAATGGAAGATATGGAAGAAATGGAAAAAAGAGAAGAATATGAGTTGTACGAAGGAAGTGAACAATGCGACTACAGCGCACTTCCCAACGGAAACGAATCCCCAGGAAGTTGTGAGGCAGAAGGATACGTTAACCTCGGACAAGAGAACTATTCGCCCAGAAGACAAATTTCACATAGCCATTCCGAAAAAAGGGAAGATATGAAAATGGAGGACGTAGTTATGCTAAGGGAGTCAGAGGAAACTTTTGATATAATAGATATTTTAGGAAAAATAAGTAAAATGAAATATAAAAATGACAATTATATTTCTACCATATTTAAAGAGAAAAAAAAAAAAAAAAAACAAGTGGTCATATCTTTTGCCACGAAAGTGTATAATACGTCTATCCTAATTTTTAAAAAGAGATCACAATATATGGAAGGAGAATTTCGATTTAGAAATGCCTATACCAAAAATAGAAACCCCAGAAAAATGGTAAAACAATGGTCAGAAAAAGAATTTCGAAATTTAAGACGAATATTAATACACGGATTAAGATGCCCATATCCGTTAGTTTTAAAAAGTAATGTTATTGTAATGAGTATGTTAGGTACTTTAGATAGGGCGTGTCCAAAAATGAAAGATTTAAATTTGAGTGTAATAAAATGGAAAGAATTATATGTTGAATGTATTTGCATTTTACGATTACTATTTTGTAATTGTAAACTTGTGCATGCAGATTTTTCCGAATATAATTTACTTTATTTTTGTAATCATATTTATATTATTGATGTCTCCCAATCAATGGAACATGATCATCCATTCGCCTTAGAGTTTTTAAAAAGAGATTGCTTGAACATTACAAACTTTTTTAAAAAAAAGATCGGAAATGTTGGAAAGGAGGAGAAAAGAGGTGATGGTGGCAATGTTGATGGTAGTGGTGATAGCGGTAATGTTGATGTTGATGATGATAATAATAATAATGGCACGCACCAATTATGTAACGAATACGACTGTAAGAATCTCAATGAAGATTACATTTCAAGGATCCAAAAAAGCTATATATACAAAAATACGGCAAAAATGAACTGTAATAACAATGTACTGCCATCTCGTGACGCACTACATCATGGTAGTAATAATAATACCCCCATTGCTAGCTTAGTAAATGAAAAGTTCTATAGTAAAGTGCATATTTTACCTTTGAAAAAATTATTTGATTATATTGTAAGTTCCAACTTACCTGAAGATATATCACATTTTATTGAAAAGGATAAAAAGAAAATATTTGTAAATCCTTTGGAAATAATGTACCTTCAAATTTATGGCTTAATAAAAAATACTACTTGTATACCTAAATTGGACTTTAAAAAGATACGAACAAATCGAATTTATTTTGAAAAATTAAAAAGAGCTACATGTTATTATGTAACAAAAATTGCTGTAGAAAAAAATAATGAGTTACATTTTAAAAAGTATTGTTCTCACAAAGATGAAATAGAAGAACAAGTGTTCTTACGTTCATGGATCCCGGCATATTTGAATGAAATTACAGATCTCAGAGCTATTGAAAAAGACTTGAAACTTTTGAAAAAAGGAAAATCAGTGGTTAGTCAGTTTGTCTCAAATAATGGAAACGATAATATGGATACGAGTCATAAAAAAACAAATAACACCCATAGTGAATTCATAGAACGGTGTGATCGGAACGAACTCAATAAATGTGTTGTTGCCACACATTTTGATAATGAAATTCGTAGAGAGCACCTCAATAATAAAGGCACCATATATCTTGCGCAAAGAGGAGAAGCCACAGGAAGTTGTAAAATCAAGCACATACAGAGAGAAGATTCTGCACATAAAGAGAGCTGTGAAGAGGATGTATATGATGGGTGTGATCAGCATGATGAGCACGATGGGAACGATGAACACAGGGAAAATGGAGAAGATAAAGAGAATCGTAAGAACTATAAGGAAGAAACAATGCTGTCATTATTGAACGGCAAAAAATTGTCAAAACCGTTTGAAAATTTGACTTCTTTAAACGACTTATCGCATGTGCGTGAATCAGATCTGTCGGATGTGCATAAATCAGATCTGTCGGATGTGCATAAATCAGATCTGTTGGATGTGCATGAATCAGATCTGTTGGATGTGCATGAATCATATCTGTCGGATGTACACAAATTAGACCAGTCGGATGAGCATAAATCAGACCAATCGAACAATGAGAACTGTTGTTTGCAAAGTGAACATGAAGAAATCAAATTCAAAGGAATAATTCCTGAAGGCGTTACAAGAAAAGAATGGAGCAAGCTAGTGAAAATACAAAATCGAGAAAGAAGGAAACATAAAATTCCCAAGTATCAGAAAAAAAAGAAAAAAAAGAAGGTCCACTCGAAAAATAAATAAGGATCCGCCTAAAAAATTAAGAAAAAAAAAAAGAAAAATTTTGGTGAGTATTTATATATATATATATATATGCATATACATATATAAACATATATTTCTCTGTAGAGATAAATTTTAAAAGTAAAAACATAAGCAAATTTTTTATGTGTATACACACTGATGGAAACACAAGAATTTTATGAATTTTTTTACGTTAATCCTGTGTATGGTTAATACGCTCTATAATTTTTATGAATAAGCACAAGGTACGTTGGTGGAAAACAACAGTTATTAAATGAATATACTTAGTGGTTAACAACTTAACATGTTCATAAAATTATTCTCTGTGCATAATTTTAACTGATGATGATGTATAAAATAATATATGGCATTTTTTTTTTTTTTTCATTTGTACTAGTTAAAATGTTTAACATTTGTGAAAATATTAGATTTCTATTTTTCTATGTTATCCTTTTTATATTTGTTCTATCGTATAGATAATATATCAAATATCTCTTCATTTATTCTTTTTTACAACAATTTCTTTTTAATGTATTTGTTTTACTTTTGCTTTTATTAAAATTTTTTTATTGCATGTTAATAATTTTCCATTTTTTTTTTTTTTTTTACATTATAAACAGCTGAAATGTATGCATTTTATTCATACATTAAAATTTATCTAATTTTTCTTTCGTAAACTGCGTCTTTCAAAAACGCGCAAATGAGACATTTTTGAGACACTTTTTACTTTTACATCTTTAAACCTTTTCAAGCAAAAAAATACTTTTTAATTATCTCTAAATATAAAGATATACCTTCACTTTTTTTTTTTTTTTACTCTATATCAATCATATATATTTGATGCACGTGCACCCATATGTGTAGTACTTGCGTGTATACATCTTTTTTTTTTTTTTTTTTTTTTTTTTATTTGCCACTTTGGTTATTTGTGCAACATTATTTATTTTTTTTGCTAAAAATAACTAAAAAATAAAAAGATCAAAAAATAGTTGATAGTATAAAGCGAGATAGAAACTATGAAATGAGTGATACTTTATAAGTGCATTCACTTTCATCTGAACTTTTACTAATAAGATAAAAAAAAAAAAAATAAAATAAAACTTTATCCATTACAAACTACGTTTCTGTGTTTTCGTATGTTTTCCTTTTTTTCTTTTTCCTTTCTGTTTGTTTTTTATTCTGTTTCCTTGTTTTTTTCGCCCTTTTTTAATTGTTTTTTCTTGTTTTTGTTCTCGCACATATGTAGTGAATGCGGATAAAAAAAAAAAACGAACAAATTAAAAACTATGAACAAATAAATTTTCCTTTTTTTTTTAAAAAAAAAATGTGTCTTACCAATCTTGTCACCATTTCTTTTGATTAAATTCCGCATAAAAAAATGGACTTTTGTGAAGTGATAAATTTAAAGACGCAATGAACAAAAATATATTTTATTTTGTCATCTTTTATTTTGTCATCTTTTATTTTATCATGTTTTAATTTGTTATGCTTTATTTTGTTTTATTAAATTTTATTTTTGGGAAATTGCAGTTTTTACAAAGTGTTTTTTTGTCCTTTTTCGCTATTTATTAGTATCCTATTAGTAGTTTAAAGGGAGTAAGCCATAGGCAAAGAACTACTGAATATTCTAAGGTAGCAAAATAACAACAAGATGAAATAAGACATACACAAAATAAAATAAAAACAGTATATACATAAGAAGCAAGGTCCATACTTGTTAACACTGATACCAGTGCTTGTTTATGTTTTTTACTTAATTTAGGAACATAATGGAATAACTAAGTTTTTTTTAAAAGATTTAATAAAAGAGTCATCACTAAAAAACAGTGATACTGTATCAGACAATAAGACAGAAAATAAGGAAAAGCATACGAAGCAAAATGTAAAACGAATTTCAATTCAATTTTTTCCCCTTACAAGGAAATAATATGCATATGTGTATATGTACATATTTACTTGTATGCGCAAAAATGGTACAAGTTCAACTTTTCGCTTAAATTAGGACAAAAATCCGTCGTTTAATGTGTCCTACACTTGGGAAACTGATTCGATAAGCGGATTAAGGTAAAGTCATATATAACACGGTTTAATGCAATAACTGAAACATGTAAATTTATTATTAATTTATATATACTTTTCAGGTACATAAATGTTTTAAATAAAAAAGATAAAAAAAAATTGGGTTTTCAGTGTAACTTAAAATTAACACGGAATAAAAAAAAAGCATATATACACGCATATATGTATGCATGTACATATATTAATATATTTATTTGTTTGTGTCCCCTTTTAAAGGTATTTACTGTAGAGATAAACAGCTCTTTAAAAAGAAAAACAGCGTGTTATACCACATGGTTACATTTAATCATGGCTTAAAATCAAGTGTTGTAGAAGAACTAAAGGTATCTTTTTATAATTTTATTTGCTAATATTTGTTATATATACATATATATATATATATGCATAATGTATGTGTAGTAAATCGCTATTTTTTATGTTTCATTTTTCATACTCTCATTATTTTTAATATCCTAAGTTAAGAAAATATGGAAATCTGTGTTTTCGTAATATTAGTCTTTTTTTAATAAGTTCCCATAAAAATAAGTAAATTGCAATTTTTAAGTGATCCATTTTGAACTCCTTTTAATGAGCGCAAATTTGTTACAAACATTTTATCATATGAGCATATAGATGCATGCATGTACAAATATGTATACATGAACACATCTCCCTTTTCCTTTTTTGGTGCAAGCTTAATGAGAGAACCTCAGACGACAGACTAAATTTTATCAACAATTTCGATGTAAAAAAACGTATAGAGAAAGAGAAAGAAAAGGAGGAGAAGGAGAAGAAGGTGAATCTGAAGATAAAGCAGCAGGAAACTCAAAAAGAATCTTTTAATGATTACAGTTTAATTAAACTTGAAATAGAATTTGTCTCAACCTTATATTTATTAACGTATGAAGAATTGGAAGCGTTGTATTTTTTTTTTTTTTCGGAAAATCTTTTTCCTCTTAATGATAAATATATGAATAAAGAAAATATAATTGAAAAATTTTTAACAAGTATAAGTTCCATTTCGAATAAATATTCCAGTACAATTAAAGCGGGTATATATATATATATTTTTTTTTTTTTTCCCATGTTGATGTACTGCACTTAAACCTACTATTGTATATCACCACATGTGATGATCTAATGGCGCTTTTTTTTTTTTTTTTATTTAACTTCTTACAATTCACCCTTGAAATATATTTACTCCTTCTTCTACCTCTTTTGATTTTCCCCTTTTTAGCGTATAATGTGCCTAACTTAAAAAATGACGTGCAATATATAACATTGAGTGAATACCTAAACGAGTTAAAAGACTCGTTTGAAAAAGATAACAATTTAAAACATAATCCAGATGTAGTAGATGAGGTGGGCACTACAGAAATGAGTATCAAGAACGATAAAGAACATGAGGAAGAAAAAGAAAAAGAAAAAAAAGACGAACAAAATGAAAAAGAAAGAAAAAAAGTAGAAGAAGTAGAAGCAGATGTAGAAGTAGGAAACACAAAAAAAGAAGATACGAATGAGGGTCAGAAACATGACCCAGAAAAAGGAAATGCAAGCACCATGATCTACAATACTGTAGAAAAAAATAAAGAGTATGTACTAGAAAAGGAGATTGAACAGTCGCACGAAAGAAATAAAGAAAATATACAACAGGAAAGAGAAACAGCCATCAAACATAACGGAGGAGGTGTTGTAAAAAATAACGAAATGGATTCTGTAGGAAAAAAAAAGAAAAAAAGGAAAAAAGAAAGAGATATGGATATAGAAACATTAGACGGAAAGGATCATATATTAATAAATTTAAATGACTGTGACATCATCAAGCATAATGATAAATTATTCATCAATTTAACTGCACAAAAGGAAACAAAAGATGATAAAAGAAATAAAGAAAAAAAAACTTTTCTCATAATTAATAATAAGGAAGTAAATAATGTGCAAGTGAGTATGAGTTCAAGTGAGGAGGTCTTATATGAAAATATAAACAATAATGAAAGTATTATCCCTATTAAGGAGAACAAGGAAAATAGTAGAAACATTTTACTAAATATGAATAAAGTGATCAGGAAAACTGCAAAAAGAAATGCAGAAAATAAAAAAAGCACTACGAATGCATGTAAAATGCCACGATCCATTGGAACAAATTTTAAACCTGAGAATATCGAGTTGAGTGAAAATTCAAAAATTAATGATTTAGGAAAAAGATCTTCCCTTGGAACAAATTTAATGGAGAAACAAGAAACCGGAATAAGTGCATTATCATGTAGTAATACCACTCATGAGGGAACCTCCGTAAATGTATCTAAACAGAGCGTAGGTCAAGGAAAGCCTTCAACATATACAGACAAATTAATTGAAGAAAATATGGACATGGCGAATAACGCGAATAAAGAAAAAAAAGTGATAAATTGTAATGAGATAAAATATTCTAGGGAAAATCAAAATAAATGTTATAATATTATAGACGAACAACAGCTAGGTAACCACCCTAATAATCCCTTTACTGTAATGAATACTAAAGACAATAGGAATATCGCAGGAAAACGAAAAAAAAAAAATACGTCCGATGACAGCAATATAGAAATAAATCAAATGAGCATTGATGATTGTAAAAAGAACGATACTGCAACGATGGATAATGATGCAAAAAAAATAAAGCTGTGCTCAAAAAATATTTCAAAGTTTGTGTTTTTCGACGATGTTAACTGTGAAGCGAGGGAAGAGGAAAAGAAAGAGGAGGATGAACGTAAAGATACGGGTAAAGATGCTGGAGTAGATACGGGTAAAGATACTGGTGCAGATAAGAGTGATAATACGGGAGAAAGTACACTTAGAGATACAGACCAAAATATGGACATAGATGGAGCCGATAAAAAAAAAGATCACAAGAAGGAACGTGGCAAAGCAACAATTAGAAGAAGGAATAATTGTATTCCTCGCACAAATGAGATAAACAAAAATAAAAGGATAATGAACAAAATAGAAAGGGAAAATAAATTTATTCGTAAAAAGGAAAAATATAAAGCACAACAACACTGTTCATCACTCATACACGAAAGAATAGTCAAAAGGAACCCTTTCATGAACAGCGCAGGTAATAATAAAACAAGCAGTAACAATAAAAATTATAGCATAAAAGGAAAATCACAGACAAATAAAAAAACATGTATTAAAAATATTTATGAACAAGGTATTGGTATATTTGAAGGAGACAGCGAGAATATATTGCATGGAAAGAAATTCATTGATAAATCTGAGAGAAAGAAATCTGAAAATAGATGCACCTTCTTAAAAAAAGAAATTAAACAGCTATGTAACTTGTCCAACGATAATATAATTCAATATAATGATATAAATTTATCGTGCACACGTTCTCACAGAATATCCCGTTATACAAAAATTTGAAATGTTTAATAAATAACAATATATGTGTTAAAATGTTCAAATTAATTTTAAAAGATTTAAATCTTTTTCTTCTTTATTTGTTCTTCTGCTTCCCTTTCCTTTTATTTACATGTTTCACTCTTTTTCCCCTTTTTTTTTTTTTTTTTTTTTTTTTTGTAATATAAAAAAGGTTTGTGAACAATTTTAAAATTTTTGTTTCGTTTTGTTTCGTATTGTTTCGTATTGTTTTGCTTTGTTTTGTTTTTTTTATATTTAAATTTTTTTTTTTTTTTTTTTACATAATGAAATTGACAATTGTTTCTTATACTTTCATACTTTTATATTTTTTTTTTTTAGTAATTTTAACATTGCTGACGGTAAATTTCACATTTCTAATATAAAAATAGATACATAAAAATGATTTATATATATATGCATATATATATATATTTAAATAAATTAATATAAAATTTTTTTAACTTTTAATTAGATTTTACATTTTACTTATTCCTAATTAAATAAATATATTTTTTTTATTTATATTATTTCTCGTATGAATTTTATTTTTCCTATTTTTTCAATTTTTGTTTTGTTATTTTTTTAATTATATTATATGTACATGTATATTTTTATACGTATATATTTTGATACGTATATATTTTGATACGTATATATTTTGATACGTATATATTTTGATACGTATATATTTTAATATGTATATATTTAATTATTCATTCAAAAAAATTGTAAGTACAATTTATCACTTTTCCATTTTTTTTTTTTTTTAATTATAAAATATATTATAAAAAAGCAAAAAATGGAAGGGAAAGTGAAATTAATAGATACCTTCAATAAATGAACATATATATATATGTAACATATATACGTTCGTATGTATGTATATACAATATAATATTCTTTAACTTTGTGTTTTTCTGTTGAACAAAAACACAGAATTAAAAATAAAAATAGTAAATAAAATGCAAATAGATCAACAAATTGTATATTTTAGTAATATTTTTATTATGTATAATATGTGTAAATTTTTTTTAAAAGCAATATGTACTCGAAAGTATGGGCGCAGTTAAGTATATATAGATATATATATATCATACACATGTACATAATGTGCTTATGTATATATAAATATATATATATAGAATAAGTCAGAAATTAGACTATAATATTTTTTGTTATATCGTAAAATTTTTTAATCAATTTAAGAATTAAACAAGTTCGATATAACCAATGATAATAAATTGTTTTGAAGTATAAAAAAATTAAAAAAAAAAAAAGAGAGAGAACATAAACAAAAACAATGTCTCCTTATGAATATTTGTTTAAGTATATAATAATTGGTGATACGGGTAATTTAAAAAACCGAAATAAAAATATTATTCATTTAAGTGTTCAGAACAAAAAATATCAATATTATTTTTTATGTATGTATTTATAAAAACATTTATTTATTTGTGCATTTGTTTATTTGCATATTTATTTTTATTTATTTATTTTTTTTTTTTTTTTGAAGGAGTCGGAAAAAGTTGTCTTTTATTACAATTTACAGACAAAAGATTTAGAGCAGATCATGATTTAACAATAGGTGTAGAATTTGGGGCAAGATTAATTAACTTAGACAATAAACAAATAAAACTTCAAATATGGGATACGTATGCATACAAAAAGAAAAACAACAATACGTATGCATATATGTATGTATGTTTGTACTTGTATATATGTGTATAGTAAATCTGAAGATGCTCTGTAATGTGAAATGTTGTTCTTGTATCATTTTCTGAAGAAGCCACAATTTACTAAAGAGCATAATAATACATTCAATTATAAGTTAAATTATCTGCTTAATTTTTTTTTTTTTCCTTTTCCCCCCTCGAATTAGTGCAGGTCAAGAATCCTTTAGATCAATAACGAGGTCATATTATCGTGGTGCAGCGGGAGCATTATTAGTTTATGATATTACTCGGTAGATATGCATAAGTTTTCTTTAGATATGATAAAATGTTTATATTTAGTAATAAATTTGTAGTGAGGTTTGTAATGAAAAAGGTCAGTTGTTGTATTATATATTATGTGTAGTATAATTTAAAATTTTTTACTTTTTTTTTTTTTTTTTTTTTACAAATAGAAGAGAAACATTTAACCATTTAAACAGATGGTTAGATGAAGTACGACAGAATTCAAACCCACATATGGCAATTATTTTAGTGGGAAATAAATGTGATTTAGAAAGAAGAGAAGTTTCAGTAGAAGAAGGTGCACAATTTGCTAGACAAAATGGATTAATATTTTTAGAAACTTCTGCAAAAACAGCAAAAAATGTTGAAGAAGTACTAAAATATTTAATTTTTGATTTTTATTCCATTCAAATAGAACATTATTTATAACATTTATTTTTTGATTACTCCTTTTTTTTTTTTTTTTTTTTTTTTTTTAGGCTTTTATTTACACTGCACGGAAAATATATGATAATATCCTAGAAGATGTTTATGACTTGAGCAACGAGGTAATATTTAGTTTTTTTATATATACTTGTATATGCTAGTGTACATATACACACGTAAGCTTAAACATATGTGGTATTCCGTAAAAATGTTCACCTTTGTAGTCGTATGGAATTAAATATGGGCCAACTAACCAGTACTCAAGAGTGAAATTAGGTAAAAAATTCGCAAATGGGTACATAATACATCCACTGTATACTCCACAATATTATTTTGTTTCTTTATTAATTACATTTATGTTTTGCTTTATTTCAGCTTCATTTTGTTTATTTCGTTTTATTTTATTTTGCTTTAATTTATTTTACTTTATTCAGTTTTATTTTGTTTATTTTGTTTTACTTTATTTTACTTTAAGATATGCCTTCTTTACCGGAATCAAGATCATCATTTAGCTGTTGTTAAGTTTTTGTAATGACCACTGGCATGCTTTTTTACAGTATTTTCATGTATATATATGTGTATATGTATATACATTTTTATATGCGTATGTATATGTACATTCTTTATAATTAAATATTATTCATAAAAAAAATGACTAGTTAGTTTTTTTTTTCTTTTTTAAAATTATATTTTAATAATATTTTATTGCATGATTTAATTTATTGTTCTTGGTTTTTGCTTTTTTTTTTCTTTTTTAGTGTATGTGTATATTAATTTGTTCATTTATATTTAAAAATGCAATTTTTTTTTTTTCTTTTTTTCTTTTTTTTTATATTTCTAAATTACTTAAATTTTATTTATTAAAATTTAAAATAAGAGGAAAAAAAGAAAATCAGAAAATATTTACTTTTTTTTCTTTTTTTTTTTAATTTTTTTTTTTTTCCAATTTTCACATTCTACGTGAATCGCAAATTTTAAAAAGAGAAATAGGCAAAATAATAGTTTATTTTCACTTCGCTTAAAAATATTATAAGAAACAAGAAAAAAGTATCAATGCGTATATGCTTATAGAGCATATGAATATGAAGGAAAAAAGTATAACGATAAAGTTTGTATGTGTGTATTATGTATGTATGTGTATTATATACACACGCATAAGCGAATGCAGTAAAAAAAATATCTTACTATGAATGTTTTAATTATTTATTTATTATTTTTTTTTTTTTTGATACTTGAATTTTCACATTAAATTTTTTAGTATTCCTTAGTTTTATTTGTTTTATGTACTGTGAATAGTGTCATAACTGTGGGCACTGTAATGACATAAACAATCATTTTCAAATACATCTGCGGAATAATTGTCGTGAAAGTCATTATCTGCAGAATCATTCCTACTAATATTATCGCTTTCTTCACTAGTACAATCATATGAAGATGAATAATACTCGTTTAAATAATTTGCACAGTACATATTTTGCTCTACTGTTGTTTCTGTGTTATAAATCTCATATATTTTTCTTTTTTTTTTTCTTCTTTTTTTTTTATATATCTCTTTTATTTCTTTATCACTGTTTTCCAAGTTTTTCTCTCGTTTGCTGCTGTTGCAACTTCCACTTTCGCTTTGTTCATCTTCCCCTTGATGGTCGTAACACTGTGATGAAACGTCTATCGCTATATTTACAAAATCCCTTTTTTTGTCGTTTAAACGATTCTTTAAAAATTTATACTCTTCAGAATTTTTATAAGTAGTTGCATTTGTATACCCATTATATAAATAGCAATTTTTTATACTTTCATTTGCTTCGTCCTCATCATATTCTAACGTCTCATAAGATAACATTCCATTTTCTAAATAGGAGCTGCTATATAAATCATCATTTTCATTAGTTCTACTATCATCGCTAGATTGTGTTGTGTTATAATTCGATTCACATGTGGAAATTTGATTATTTAAAAAGAAAGAACTACTATATTCAGGTTCTAAATGTGTTTCATTATTATATAGGTCAATTATATAATGCTCACTTGGATTATTTTCATATATCTCTTCTGTATATATATTTGTTTTATTTTTCACTGCATTACCTTTTTTTTTTATTATTTTATCTTCGTATGTTGTAATTTTTATGCGCTCTAATTTTCTATTGATAATTTTGTTTCTTAAAAAAAAATTACTTATAGGTTGTTTGTAATTGCTAATTTTATAATATGTATTATTACACAAAATTGCAAATACATTATTATATATATATTTAGTATATAAATTAATAAATTTGGTTGTAGATTTATTTAAGATTGTGGTAGAGTAACTCCTGCATATAAGATCCAAAACTATTTTAAATGTTTCCTTAATTACACTAACTTTCAAGGCTAATTTTTTTAATCCTCCTTTTCCCAATAATTCATGTGGTATCCTTGAAAAATGTTTCCATAGCATCTTTTTATGGTTGTTATAAAAAATTAAATTTTCCCGTTACGAAAAACCATAATTATATTGTTTACAAAAAAAAATTAAACTTTACAAATAAATAAATAAAATAAAACAAAACAAAATAAAATAACGAAGATATATAAAATAATGAAATATAACAAACGGGTTATTTAAAAAGATTAAAAGTAAACATTAAATTGAACTTCAACAATTAATTCAAAACATATAGGGCCATTTATGCATGTATTGAATTCTTAATGTATATAACTTTATTTTAAAAATGTGAACATATATTATGGTAGTGTCTTCAAAATGTTATAATATCATGACTATATGAATATAAAGAAACGTAAGACAAAAATAAACATAAAAAAAATTCTTAAATAATTTTAATTTTTTTTGAAAAATAATATATTTATAGCACCATATATTTTTATCCGCATATTTGAGGATAGCTTACGAGTAAAAAGAGAAAAGCTTGTAAGGAACAAATAATAAGCTCTACACGAAAAAAAAAAAAGAAAAAAAAGGAAAAGTGTAAAAGTTGAAATTTAAGCTTGTAAATTATAAATTTTCATTTTTTTATAATGAACTAGCTTTTTTTTCTACAATTTTTATCAAGCAATATTCATTTATTTTCCAGTGTGCAAAAAAAAAAAAAAAAAAAATTAATCCTTATATATATATACATGTAAATATGGCATGCATGGGCTTGAAGAACAATGAAATAAATTTTTTTATAGGATCTATCGTTAAAATGAGAAAATTATACCTTAAAAAAATTAACTTTATAGAAAACTTATATATCCATCCTTTATTATAAAAATAAAGCTTACACACAAACCTCCTTTCTATTTTTCGCTAGCTTATAAATTTAAAATATAAAATAATTAAAAATGTTATTAATTTCATACATATATGTATATGTGAACACTTAATATAAAAACATTTATAAATATTTTCCATAAGACTGTAAAATTCCCATTCGCTCTTTTTAATTTTCCACTTTGAGTGTGTAAGCAAAAAAAAGCCAAAATTATAATATAATTATTCTTGGAAAATCATATTACACTACATATTTTTGTAAATACTTCTTATTCACATAAAATTTTTATCATTTTCTATAATTCGTGAAAATAAAAATATCTGTAAATAAATGAGAACCACAACAACGGATAGTAAACAAAATTTAAAAATTTTTCAAGAACAAATATAACTTATTTTCCCACTACTACATTTTTGCAATCTCTTATATATTATTTTCACATGGGACCTTTTTTCTCATAACGCAACATAGTAAATATCGAAATGTAATGATATTATAATATAAATGTATATATATATATATACATAATACATTGAAATTTAAAACTAATCCTGGTTTCACGTTATTTTATACATTATAAACATGTGTTCTACATTGTTCCAAGTTTTTTTTTTTTTTTCTTAATGTAAAATGAAACTTAATGTTTAGAAGGCTTTAATAACATGTAATTAATGCAATTTTATATAAAATATGAGTTACCTATTTTTTATTAAAATATATATATATGTTTACTATTTTATTGTTTTACTATTTTTTTCATTTGTGTTCACATGTAGTTTGTATATTCATTCAAAATAACACAAAAGGAGCATTTATATGAAAATTTTTTAACTTTTATTGATTAACCAAGGTTATAGAAAGTGTTTTACACAATAATTACATTTACTATTTCCCTAATAGCAAATTCTTTATTTTTACTTTACTGATGTATTATCATGCTCATTTTTTTTTTTTTGAAATTATAAAAGAAAATAAGTAAAGATATACGTATATATAATGAAAAAAAAAGAATGTTAAAAGATTTTTTATTAATATTAACACATTTCTATATTTTTAAAATTTTTACTCTTTCTTATTTTTAATCGTCCGTAAATTCTACGTAAAAAATAAAATAAATATGGCTTTCTCAAGTGCGGCTAACAATTTTCCTTTTGTGTTGTTGTATCAATAAATACTTTTTTACTATACACACATTAAGCACAATAAATGTTCTCAAAAAATTGAAGTACATATTCACTAACAAAAAATTCAACCAATAAATGGTTATCCATTTTAAAATAGACTATTTATATTTATATATGAATAAAGGTTAAAATTGTAAAATAAAATTATGCATTATAATAGTAACTTGTGAAAAAAATTAATTTTATTCCCCCTCAAACTTCTTATTTTTTAATAAAAAAAATAGAGGGATATTAGGAATATGCTTTCTTTACTATTACATGTAACACTAAAAGAAGTAATATACAAATCCTTTTATTATAGAACTACATAATCCTTAATAATAAAAAAAAAAAATAAATTTAAAATTTTCTCTTTTTTAATTTTTTATTTATTAAATGCTCTATTCTTTTAATTATTATAGTTTTAAAATCCTATACTTTTTCGTTAAATATTTTTAATACAACAGAATTATTCCTTTTAAAAGTATTTATCATTGTACATATATGAATTAAATATATTAAAAGAACATTATAACAATAAATATACTGTTACTCATGTGTAATAGTGTAAGCAGAGGGTCAAAAAATTTTACGTTGTAATTTAATTAAGATAGTCCTAGTAAATAACTACAAGTCGTTCTATTTTTGCCTCTATGTTATCTTATTGGGATTTGAGAGTGAACTTCATGAATTAAAGTGTAACCATTTTTTAGTAATTAAAAAGGAAAACAAAAAATAACAATTGAGGAATAAATGTTAAAATTTTTTAAATATTATTATTAATAGATAAAACTCTTATTACACAATTATTTCTAGAAATAATTATCTGAACCATGATAGAAAAAATATAGAAGATAATTATCTATGGAAAATATATGGAAATTTGTATTTTGAACATTAAAGAAGCAGATTCTTAAAAAAATAAAATGAGTATAAGTATCTTACAATTAAAATTCAAGTGAGCACTGGAAATTTTTTAATACTTACATTAAGAAACGGGGGAAATAAATATGTGTAAATGTATCATACATTTAATAATAATCTTAAAAATTAAATATATTTTTTAGCATAATCTTTTACTGAAAATAGTAAACAGGTTTCAATACGAAAATAACGCATATAAAAGTTACAATACGTGTTTATTCTTGAAAATAATGAAACTGAATGTATAATAAGGTTAAAATTAAAAACGTTATTTATAGTATTTTAAACAACAGAAATGTAAATGCATAAGAAATATTATAAAATAATAGTAAATAAATTGACTTCACAGTAGATAATGAAGTAAAAAATATTATTATTTAAGAATATCAGAAAATAGTATGTCTTTCTATCCTTAAAAAAGAAAAAATTTATAAAGAACTATGTAAAACATTTGTTCAACTAAATTTTTTTCATTTCGGAGAAACTAAGAGATTATTAATCATATAATGCAAAAATTAAAATAGGATATAATTCAGTAAAACAGTTAAGTAGGTATAATGAATTCCAATAAAAAGGGGTATGCATTTAATTACAATTTAAATCATTTTTTATTTTACCATTAAAAAAGAACGAACTTCATACTTAGTACAATGCATTTAAAACGTAAAGGGAAAGGAGAAGAAAAAGACAGGGTGATCTAATGAAATAAATATGTTCATTCATAAGAATTTGGAATCCATTATATTTGTATATAAGTAAAAAATAGTAAAAATAAATGAGCATTTTATTTTTAGAAGGTTCTAATACAATGAACTAAAAAGCTTATTACAAAAGCTAGCTTTATTTTTTCAATTTTACTGCTTTCATGAAAAAATTTAATGAACATTTATATTTTATGAAATAATCATCGCAACTAGTATGCAAAATTATATAAGAGTAATATTAAACTAATTACATGTTGTAGAAATTACAACCAAACAAAACACTTATGTGTGAGTAAACAATATAATGAATTATGTTTTTTGTCGTAAAAAATGAAAGATTCGTGTTCTAGATACATGCGTTTATACATTGTGTTGCAAATTATAAAATTAATCAAATAACATTAATATATATAAAATTTTTTTTGTTGTAATTAACTTATAACTTAATATTTCTTTCCCTGTGTAAACACTGTAATTTTTGTTATTCTATAAAAAAAAAAAAGTTTACTGACATGAGATTTCCTTAATCTTTAATAATCTTTTGGTACGAAAGTCATGAGAAAAATTAAACAAGTATTCTTTCATAAATTTTTTTAGATTCTAAAATAAAATACAAGAAGGTCATCATATATATGTTTAATTTATAAATTCTATAAAATTTTAATGCTTTGTTTACTATTTATTCTCCGATTTTTCTTATAGATTAAAAATTTGACCTTCGTAAATACGTTTATTCACTATTTAAATTGAAAAAAGGCATACATCAAAAGATTAAAAAATAATAGTGATTACAACATAAACCTTTCTCCATTATTATGCATAATATATATTAAGTTAAAAATATGTTTATTGGTTATGCACTTAATATAATTTTACTAATAATTGAATAATAGGGAATAGAGGAGTTACATACACATAACATATATACCCCATTACACAAAAATTAAAATACATACTTATTTTATATATATGTTCATTAAAGTTATCCTAAAAAAAAATATTTCCTACGTACATTAATAATTTATATGTTTATCAATTTTTGAGGATTGTTTTTACAATATATATATGCAACAAAAAAATATATATGATTACTTCAATTTAAATAATAAATTTATTCAGTTCCTTCATAGCTATTTTCAAACAAAAATATAGTATCTAAAACTATTAAATAACTATCATTATTTAATTATATACTAAACAATTTAATTCTATACTACATATAAAAGGTTATTAATTTTATTATTTATAAAATTTAAATAATTTATTTTATAAAATAATAATTTATTGATTTTTTTTTAATTATTATACATTCATTTTATTTATAAATATTTATATAAATACATAAATTAAATAAAATAGACATATTAAATTAATACAAATAAAATATATTAATTAGAAAAAAAAAAACAACAACATATTAATTAATTAAAATAAATTAATTAATTAAATTAAATAATTACATTAAAATAAAACTAATTAATTATTTAAATAATTAAATAAAGTTTATTTTCATAAAATTAATTAAATATAAATAAATATACAAATAAAACAAATAAATTAGTAAATAAAAAATATAAGTGATTAAATATATAAATAAAAATAATTAATTAGATAAAATGAAAAATAAATTATTTATATATAAATAAATTAGTTAAACAAAATGAAAAATAAATTATTTACATATAAATAAATTAGTTAAATAAAATACACATATAAATTAGAAAATATATATATTTAATTAAAAATAATTATTAAAAATAAATAAATAAATATATCAATATACTTTAATTTTATATGTAATTAATAATTTATTAAATAAAAATATATATTAATTAAATATAATAAATATATTAATAAAATACTCAAATGAAAATAATTATATAATAAATTATAAATAAATAAATAAAACACAAAAAATAAACTTATTAATAAAATGTATAATTAAAAAATTATTATTATATTATAAATAAATTAAATTACAGAATATAATATATATATATATTATAATTAGTTAAGTAATTAAAATAATTCTTGATTTCATATCATTTTTATAAATTATTCATTAAAAATACACAAAGAAGTGAATTATTGATAAATAATAATATTATTTAAAATTATTATTTATACTTATCTGTTAGTTATTATAAATCGAGTTATTATATTTAATTAAAACATATTATTTTAATATTTATAAATATATTTAAATTAACTTGTATATTATAATTTTTTTTATACATTTAATTACCAATTTAATTGTTTATATTTCAATATAAAATCTTTTATTAAAATATTATCTATAATAAATTATTTAATTAATATAATAATAAAATCAAAATTAATTAATACTTAATATATATATTTTATTATTTAAGTTATATATTTTTTTATTATTATTAATTAATTATACAGAATGATTATTTATTATTTAATTATAATAAATAGTATATTTTGGAATGGATTATACATAATTATATATTATTGTATCCAATAAATAATTATCTTAATATTATATTTAATTATTTTAATTAATATGTTTATATTATATGTATAATAATATAATTTATTAAAATTAAATATATTATTTATTTTACTATAATTAATTATATTCATTTAATGTTAAACAACATATATTAAAATATAAAATACTATATTTCTTATTTAATTATTAAATTAAAAATTAATATTATATGTTACCATATATTAACAAAATAAATTACCAAAATATATCAATATATTTTAAATATTTTTAACAAATTAATTAATATTTTTTAATTATGCCTATTTATTATAAATTATATATTTTGCTACTTATTTATATATTAATATTATTATTTATTTTTTGTTTTATATTATTATTTAAAATAATTAAAATTAATTATAAATATACATAATTATTTTAATTAATTAATTTAATTAGTTTTTTATAATATATTAAATAAATAAATTTTAATTATATTATATCTTTATATATTTTTTATGTTAATTATTTATATTAAATTATTATTATTTAATTTTAATTAAATTATTATATAATTATTTTTAATTTTTTCTTATTTATAATATATATTTATTTTAATTAATTTTTTTTTTTATTAAACAATAACAATCGAAATAATTTTATTGATATAAATATATTTTATTTTTTAATTTTGCTTGTAATATACTAACTTTATTTTATATTAAAATGTTTTATATAATTTTAAAATAAATAATATTTAAATTTAATTATATTTTTTATTTAAATTATATAAAATTAATATTAGTGTGTAAATATATTATATTTAATTAATTTAAATTATTTAATATATATTTTTAATTATATAATATTTTATAAAATAATTAATTATATATATTTTTTATTTTTATTTTATTTATTTTTACTATTATATTATATATATTATTACATCAATCTTGTAATATTTTTTTATGAATATTAATTATTTTTTATTATAGAATAATGAATAACTTTATTATTAATAATTTATAAATTATTAGTAATTAAAATATTCATAAAATCCTTTCATTTTTATTTTTTCTATTTTATATGAAATTGTGTTACTGTATATTTATCTTTATGTCTTTTTCATTATAATTATTTAATTAATTTTGTTTTTCTGTCGATTAAGTATGGATTATTTAATTTTTACTTTTAGGTGAATATCAAATTAAATAAATTTGTATTTCATTTGAAGCTCGCTTTTATATTTATGAATAATTGTAAAACAATATATTTACTTCACCTTAATTTTTATTGATATATAATAGTATTACCTATCATTTTACATTATTACGAATTATTTCACATAAGCATTTTATATATACGTGTGTATATAGCTATTTGGATTGTGTTTTTTTCAATGAATCAGAATTTCACATGAAAATGGTCATTTCATTAACATTTTTTTTTACGATATAATGTTAAATATATATATCATTATTTAAATTTCTATTGTAAAAAAGTTTTTCAAAAAATAGATACAATATTTTAAAATCAAAGTTTCTCTGGAAATTACAGTCACTGTTTAATTCTAAATAACTGCCCTTTTAAATATACTAGCACATGTAGAAAAGTGTAAATTTTTAATATGTCAATTATACTTCTGTTATATAAGGAAATTAAATATGAATGTGTTCTTTCAGTTATTATGCAACATTTCCTCTAGAAACTTTTGCTAATTTGTTTTTGTTAAGAACTAATGAAAAATTTTAAACAATGAAAGATAGATAGATAGATAGATAGATATATATAATGTAAATTGTATACGTTATACATAATAATTACAATATATGTGATGCATTTTTTCATTATTTTTTCGTATATAAAAAGAGAAATGCTAAAAATTAAAATATACAATCCGAAGTTAAATAAATTGAATTATTAATATATCGATATAAGAGAAATATTCATCTTTCTAAAGCGCAAACTAGGAAAAATTAAATATTAAAATTTACTGAAAAAAAAATATTGCTTATATATTATATATACATTTTATATCCATTTCGAATGTTTTTATATATATAAGATGATATATAAAAAAAAATAATTCATTGAAATTAGTACCACTATTTATTTCTTATAGGATTCCTCTGATTTTGTACTATTTCAGTAGCAGGACTTATCACAAAAATAAATAGGATAAAATACTAATATATAGACATCATTCTAAATATTTTAAAACTTTTTTTAAAAATGGTAACAACATTTATTTTGTTGAAACAGTGCATTTGAAAAATTAATATATACATGTGCATTAAATCAAAGTATTTACTAAAAAATACAACAGTGTTTATTATTATATTTTATGCATTAAAAAGCAATAATGTAAAATTTCAATCTAAAACTACTCTATAATGCAACTAGTATTGTATATGTCGTATTACTGAATTTCTTTATCATTAAATATAAAATTTTTATTTAAAAAATGAAGATTAGCATTTACATTATGCATTAAATTTTTTGTATTTTTTGAAATTTTAATATCATTAAAAAAACATTCACAAAATTACTTTCTCGTAAATGCTAATATTACAGGGAAATAAAAAAATTATCATATTTGTTTTACTTTTTGGAAAAGGACATAACTAGTTTTTCACCTTAATTTTTTTTATTAGTATTTCCCTTTATCCCTATTTTCTAATTCTACAAAGATCTTTTAATTTATTTATAAATATTACAGATATATGAAAATTAAATATTTAAAGATTAATACTATTCATTTGATAAAATTTATAATAAACAAAATTATCTATGAAGTAATTAAGAACTTTATTGGTATTAGTTATATTTTTAATTTGTTGAATTCATTAATATATAAATAGAATTATATTCAAATAAAATTCATTACAACACCTTTAGACAATAGGAATAAAAATAATATCGTTCACAAAATTGTAGAACAAGAGCAAAAATAAAATTTTATATTTACTATAAAACTAATTTTTAAAATTCAAAGATAATAATGAATAATAAAAAAAAAAAAGAAAAAAAAAAAAAAAAAAGACAATATGTTTACTCTTTAATAAGATTTACACAAATGCCACACAATACAATTAGTATGTAAAAAAAGAAATATTACTGTAATCTAGGATTTTTAGAACATGATAAAAAATGAGCTCTCCATATATCTATGTCAAATGATTCAATGCAAAGAGAACAATAATAACAAGAAAGATATTCAGTTTTCTTTCCATTACATTCATTCATTACATGTGAATCTAATAAATTTTTCTTTACAATTTTATTACAGTATTCACACGGTGTATACATATGATTATGCGAACACTCAGATAGAAAGTGATCATAAATGACAACTAATTCAACAATTAAAAAACAATTTGGACAGGTACAAAGCATAGGACACTTTTTTATCCAGTGCTTCTCTAAACCTATTTCAGTAAAAGCTTCATCATACTTAAAACAATATTTACATGTAAATGAAGGTACATTTGTTTCGTCGTATTCATCATCTATCTTTGTAGAATCTTCTACATCTTCACTTTTATTTGTTAACTTTTCCTCGTGTTTTGTACTGCTTTCACGTTTTACTTGTTCATTTATGGGGGCCTCCTTCTTATGTAAGCTACTTATGGTTATGAGATCGGTCTCTGTTGCTTTCATTTTGTTTACTGCAACCATTTGTACCTTTTCATATTCTTTATTTTCTGTGGTACTATTATCTTGTAGCTCTTGAATTTCACTAGGACATTTTTCTTTTTTTAAATGGCTATTTTCCACAAAAGTTAATTTTGAATTTTTATCAACTAGTCTATTATCTTTCATATTTATATTTAAAGCTGTACAATTTTCTGTATTGTTATTCCTTATAACACCGATACTAACATTTTCATTTTCATCAATTTTCTCTGTATTATGTTCAAACGATGTAAACTCTTTGATGTTAAGATAATTATTGTTTAAATAAGAATTTTTTTTTAATAATTCATCATTATTTATGAACAAACAATGTTTTTTGGGTTTTTCATTTTCATTTTCGTTTTTCTCATCATTGGCATTCTTTAAAGTTTTCGTGTTCTCCTTTTCTTCTTGATTCACTCTATTTATTATAAGATTCTTAGTATCATATGAAACATTTAATAAAAATTCTTCAAAAAGTTCGTTACGATTTTCGACAGTATTATATATATTAACAAAAAAATCCAAAGATGTTTGTTTTATTGATTCAAGATCTACTTCAAGAAAAAGAGATATAATTTCGAGTACTTTTTTTAAATTAATATCATTTTTCACAGATGTATAGTATTTGTTAATCAAGGAGTAGTAAAAGCTCATTAAACTAACAATTATCTTTTCATTTATTTCTGATGTTACATCGGCAGAAAAAAAATAAAACAACATTGATAATATAATAGAAAACACATTTTTAAAAGAAGTAAAATTGTTATGTAACATCATCATTATTGTTTTTATACAAATGTCTACAACATCTAAATTAGAATCATCTAAACGTTTCAATAGTGAAGAAATTATATGTTTTAGATATTTTATGTTCTTATCATTAAAATGATCATCATGTCTATTATCCAATTTTAAAAAGTAATCTTGGAATTTATTTAGCATTTTTTCTAGAGTGACCACACTTTTTATAAATATATTATAATACGGATCTGATATTCCTCTTTTAATAATTAAACATAAGGATTCTAAATTGTTAAGCCAAAAATTTTTATATTTTTTATCTCGATCTTCAAATGGTTTGTAAGCTAAGTCGAAACCCATCTCTCTTTTTTTTTCGTTATCGCTACAAATGAATAACAGAATATTATTTAAGTCAACATCATTATCGTTATCATTCTTGTGATTATCAAAAAGTGCAGAATTTTTTTTTATATTTTCATTAGACATAATTTTATTTATCTCTTTTTCATAATATTCTAGTTCTTTATAATACAAAACTAGCCATTCATAATACCATTTTCTTGAACAGTTATTTATTATATTCAATTCTTCTATATTCTTTATTATAATTTTTATTTTTATTTCTTTTTCTTTTAATCTTTTAGCTTTTCCATAATTTTCTTCTCTGACATATTTCTTTTTTTTTCCTTTTATGAAAGTTATTACATTTTTTAAAGAAATAAAAATATTTACAATTTTTTTTAGTTCATTCGCCGTATTAAACTCTTCTTTCGCAACGCATTCACCTTTTATTTTTTCAAAGCATTTTATCTTGTTCTCTAATGTTTCATACAAAGAACTAATTTTGTTTATATCACATTTAGAATACGATCTTTTAAAACTTTCTAAACGTACTTCTTCTGTAAAATGCTGTGCAGCATTATTGTCAGTGAGATTTGAGCTATACGTAGTTACTTCCCTTTTTCGCAAGAGTGCTTTTTTATTATTTACCTTAATATCATTATAATTTTTATTTTTTTTATTAGCTGAGGAGGTTAATTTAAGAAATGTATTTGCCTCAGATGTAATATTTAAAGAAATGTCTTCAGGAATTATGTTGATGTAATACAACCCAATTTGTGAATGGACATTTAGATAGTTGTGATATGGACTATGAAGCCGTAATTTGACAAATGTGCATTTCATGGAACATGGCAAATATACATATTTAAGTTCTTTAGCACAATAATTTGTTGAAGCGTTGTCATTAAATCTAAAAAAACCAGCTTTTAAGAAATCTTTATTGTTATTAGATATATATATTTCAATCTTCCTACTTATGGCATATTCATGAGATAAAAATTCTAAATATTTTATTTTAGCTGGTTTTATCTGTAAAATAAATTCTTGCGGGTATATACAATTTTGTTCGCTTAGCCATGGTTTATAAATTTCCACATCTGTATTTTTTAATAGGTATGTAACATCATGATCTTTATCATTTGATGATATGCTTAATATATTATATTTTAATTTCGAATTGTCTCTGTCTTTTGAGAGCATTTTAGATTATAACATAATTCTATTTGCGCAGTTTTTTAACATTTAAAAAAATCATATATTTAATTAAAAAAAAATTTTAAATATCCTATAATTACAATAATTTTAAATCATTAATTATGAGTGTATATAATGATTTTATTTGGTAAACTTTGTGTTTAAATTTAATTTTGTCTTTTTTTTTTTTTAAGAGGATAAAAGAATAAACTATATGTATATATTATATTTTATGTAATGTATTAAAGGAGTAATTTTAATATAAAGATAAAATAAAAAAAAAAAAAAGGAAAAAAATAGAAATTATAAATATACAATTTTATTGAATGAGTTCATTTTTTTCTATTTTTAATTTAAATTATATAGAATGGTCTATGTGCATTATAAATAAAACATGACTTTTATTTATTTCATTTTTACTCTTGCGTGTAAATGCTTGAAACGCGTAAAATAAAAAAGAAGTTGAAATATGGAGTATAATATCTAATATAACATCTCTATATTAAAAAAATTAATATATTTTACGTTAGAAAAAATTGCATTATGGAAAAAAAAAAATATAGAATAGGAATTTCTCAATTTTTCGAAGCAAATAAATTATGTATATATAATATATATATATTTTTTATTTTTACATAGAATTAATGTAGACGTTGAATTTTAGTAAATTATAAAAATATAAATATACGAATGACAAATTAAATTTTTGTACACTGGAAAAATATAGTAAAATTTTTGAGAAGTACCAATTCTATAGATAAAAAAAAAAAAAAAAATGTTTCTAAATGTGAAAAAGAAAATTCTTAATATTCACCTATCATTTTTGACGGTTTTATATTGAATATTACAGTGAAATTATAGTTACAACTAATATGGTAAGACATTTATATAAATTTTAATTCTATTAAAAGTATATACTTTTTATTTTATTATATCTCAAATAACACTTTAAAAAAAGAAATAATGGTACTTGTTTTCATTGAATTAGCAATTATATTGTTTATGTATATTAATAATGTGAAGATAATTACGGATAATATAAAAAAAGTTTTTGAACGAAACAAAATTATGATAAAAATGTGCATTATAAAAAGATTAAAATCACAATACAAAAAAAAAAAAAATACATAAATAAAATTAAATTAAATAAGATAGGATAAAAAGAATAAAGGATTAATATATAATTAAGTATACAAAATTATTCAAAAGTTTCATAATATATGAACGTAAAAAAACCTGTTTGATAATTTATACATCAGCTATATTTATAATACGCACACACACAAAAAAATAAAAAAAAAGAAGGTACATATGTAATGTTCATATATGTTCATGTACACAAATATACGTGTACACACATATGCTTGGAAGTAAAAAGTAAGAAACATGCAGGTGTAAAAAAAAGGTACACAAAAAGTTGAAGCTTGTACAAGTTAGGGAAATTTATAGAATCTGGGTATGTTACATAAAAAAAAAAAAAATTGCATTCTGTGGTTCTTATATTTCTTAATACAAGTTTAAATGAAACTCTCATAGTATAAAAACACATCTATATTATTAACCAAATAACAAATCAGTTATCATTCCTAAAAATGAAAAAGCTGTCAAACATCCCAATAACACGTAAGTTGTTTCTACATGATATTTTTGAAGAAAGGATGGGTATACATATATTCTAATTTTCATTACTTCTATTTTATCAGAACTGTTTTTCTTTAAATCTCCAACAGCATTACTTTGAAGTATGTCATTTAATTCCTTTAAAAAAAATATATAAAAAAAAGGATTTTTTTCATAAAATTATATAAATATATTTTTAAAAATTTTCATCTGTACATCTAAGTGTATATATATATGTGCAGCAGAATTGTAACGAAAAGGATAATTATCTTAAATTCTAACAGGATGAACCTGTTAATAGGTGATATCAATTTAATGAATAATATAAGTAGAACGGAAAAAGATAGCAGACAAAAAATAAATTTATACTAAAGTATATTATTATATAAATTAGTATGTATAAAACTATAGAATATATATGTATGTACTACATTATTTGATACTTAAAACATACTGGAATATGTTCCGTACGTAAATGTGTATTTATTTTTATTTTTTTATTACCTGAGAATTCATATCTTCGTTATGTATACTAAAATTTACATTTCGTTTTCTTAAAGAAAGGATACTTTTGGTACTGTTTAAACAATTTTTATTTTCAATTATGTTTTTCTTAAGTATTTCACTATCATTCTGTAGGATTCCTGAGGGGAAACTCTTAGCGTATTCCTTATGTTCACACACACCTGAATTAGATGTATTTCTTGTATTTTCACAATTAATAGTAGTCGAAAAAGTAGTAGTGGCATCATAACTATCTTGTCGACCAGTTGCTGCGTTTTGAAAATCATTAGATGCAGGTTGGGCTTCATCATGTGTGTTTATTTTTTTTTTATTTTCATATTCTTCATTTCTTTCTAAAGGATTTCCAAACAAAAATATGGAACATAAATGGTCCATATTTGTTTTGTTATCTATCATAATATTATTTGAATAGATATGATCATATTTTTTTCTTTCTAAGATTTTACTTCGATGAAAAGTATTGTAATAATGTTTAACAGGATTATTATTATCTATAATTTTAAAATAACGTATATCAACATAATCAGTGTCATCATTATCATCATACGTAGAAATTTCGGAATTCTCAGAATGCATTTTATTTGCTAATTCTGTGTATATTTTTTCAATTGTTTTTATAATATCTGATTTTTCAATATCTTCAGATGGAAATTTTTCCTTATTTTCGTTTCCTTCTTCATTTAGATTCACTATTTTATTGGAATCATAATTTGTGTTATTATTTTGCTTCACAATATAATTCTCCTTGTTTTCATTTGTTACGTTGTTATCTATATTTTCATTCTCTATTGGTTCTAATTTATGTTCATCTATATCACTTAACAGTTTTGATATATCTCTAAACACGTACTGCGTTTTATGTCTTGTTTCTCCTACCCTCCCCTTTGACTTAGATCTCCCCCCATTATTATCTAATGGAACATTTAAGTTTGGAGTTATGGATGACATTTTGTAGGATTTCATTATGTTTACTATAGGCATTTCTTGTTTCGCATTATCTTGAACATTTGTGTTTTCCTTGTTTGTCTTATTCTGATCTATATTTTCTCCACTATTTTGTTGGCATTCCTCCTGTTTTACAATACCCGTGCATTTCTCATTATTATAATAATCAAATATATTAGATTCCTTACTTATTTGTTTTCGCAACTCATTAATTTGTTCTTTGTGTATTGCTTCTTTGTGATCCCCTATTATCATACCTCCATTTGCATGAAAAGAGGATTTTAATTTTTTTCTTTGTCTAACAAATAATGTTTTCCTTTTACTATCATCAATATTGTTATTGTTTTTGCCATTATTATTGTTGTCCCTAATTGAATCGTTTAAGCTTGAACTTTTCATATTCATTTTTATTATACTATTATCCTGAGGTAACAATGTAATATCTACGGATAAACCTTTTTGTTCGTTATAATTTCTTGGATATAAAATATCTTCTTGGTTACTATCATTTTTACCCACTAAATTTTCACTAGAATAACATAAGGTATTTTTTTCACTTTTTTTGAACCCATTTGATGAGTTCTGTTCCGATGCAGAAAGTATATTTATATTGCCGCGTTTCTCTTTTTCATTACCCATCTCTGACTTGTTGAACAAAACATTAAATTCAGTTTTATTGGTACTATTATTTATGAACGTATCCTTTGTATAATTTTGCGTTTTTACGTCTGTGTCATTATAACATTCAGATTGAATTTTATTAAAACCAATTTGTTCTTCCGATTTTGTAATAATATTATATTCTCCTCTTTGATATGTCTGCATTCCTATTTGCGGGCTTCTTTTTTTTAAAACTTTTTCGTCATTTAATTCTTTCATGTTCATTGAAGTGTTGTAATTTTTTAAGTTTTCTTCATTTAAATTATTACTAATGAAGTTTTCTTCCATCATCACATGTTCTAAACTATCTTTTTCAGTTGAGGAATTTATAATTTGATCATTTTTTGAATATAGTTTTCTTAAAGGGAAATCATAAGCTGAAGTATTATTTTCAGTAGTATTCGCTGACCTATGAACGGGGGGGGTATCATGTGCAATAATATTGGCGGAAGCATAAACAGATGTATCAAATTCGGTTATATTAGCCTCTGTATTTTTTTGTGAATAGAAATAAACCTTTTTATTAATAGATACATTTCCATAATTTGTTAACGTTTCTTCAGTAAGTGTTTTACCACTCGGTTTACTTTCATCCGATACGCTACTACTTGCTTCATTTAAAGTGTTACATTTATGAAGATTTATTTCATCATTTATATCATCTTTTTTTAATGTAATGTTATCAAAAGGGATGCTCGTATTTTTGTCCTTAAGATTCAAAGATTCTATATGCTGTACTAAATTGTCTAAATTATATAAATTTTCTTGTACATTTGTCATGTTGCATCTATAACGATGTTTTAGTTTTTCTCTTTGGCGTTTAAAGACTTTTTCATTTTGATCAAAATTCCTGTTTTCTGTTATAATATCGTTTTCTATATGTTCTAAGTTTTTAATTTCATTCTGCACATTATTATTGTACATATCTGAGTCACTATAATTTCTCTCGAACAGTGCAAAGTTGTCAAATGCTTTATTCATACTTAAGACGTTTTTAGGATTATCCATATTATTTCCAAGAAAGGAGCTTTCTTTTTGTTTATCCTGTTCAAAATGAACATGAACAAGGTTGGAGTTATTCCTATCTTCTTTTTCTTTAAGGTTTATGTTATATTCGTTGATATTGCTCTTACTTTCAGAATTAGCTTCGGCTGTTCCGTTTTCGAAGTGTTTGCAGTGTTCATCATTCTCAGCATTTTTCCTATAATAAGCCTTCATGCAGCTATTGTTGCTTATTATCTTTATCTTATAATTCGTAAATGTCTCGTGTACACAATTTTGATCATCATTTGGCTGGCCATGTACAATGCTCATATCATAGCATGAATTTGTGCATATATTTTCACTTCTAATTTTTTCGTTTTCTGTTAATGCTTTATATTTCATCACATTAATATCATTCTTATTACTATATTGTAGAACGAATTTTTCATTGTCTAATGCTATGGACTCTATGTTTTTTTTATTTTCAGCTAATAAATGGTGTCTATTATCCTTTTTGATATAGCACTTTTCTGTTGCACTCTCAGTACATTTTGCTGTGCCATTCGTAAAATGAGAATTTCCTTTTTGTTCTTCATTTAAATAATAACATTTTTCATAGTTTTCAGTTATATTCGATTCACGATTTTCTCTTACATCATTTTCTTCATTAGAATTTGGCGATTCGTTTGAAAACTTTACTTTTTTTCCCCCGTTTCTCTTATTTTTTGCATTCTCTACAATTTGATTTTTTACCTCTGCTTTAAACATTACTTCCTTACTTTTCACATTTTCTTTTTTTTGAAGATCGTTGTAATAATCATTATCATTTTTTAAATCATAAAAAAATGTAACTCCCTTTTTTTGGTTTTTTTTTTTATATTCTTTATCTGTGTCTTCATCCCCATACATTTCAACTTCATCTACAAACATGAACTTTTTTTTTGTATTTTTTCTTTCTTTAATGTTTCTAGAATTTCTTTTATATTTTAGAAATTCGGAGGAATATATTTCGCTCGTAAGATTATTATCATCATCATTCGTTGTATGCGATTCTTTAGAAAAAGCAACCTTCTTTTTCCCCTTACATTTATCCTTGTTATTTGAAACATTTGCATTCGTGTGTGCATCATTTGTGTGAGTGTCTTTTGTGTCAATGTAATACTTGTGCGCGTCGTTTGTATCAGTAACATTCTGAGTAGTATCATATGAACTTAGTACGTTCTTCATTTCAATATTAGTTTGTTCATAATATTCATTTACTTCATTTGCAAACATTACTCCCTTCTTTTTCTTCCCTTTTTTTTCATGACAAGTATTTGCAATATCGGTTCCTCTTATATTTTCGTCATTTACATTAATATCTCTTTTTTTTGAAGGTGAAATGGTATCCTCGAGATTTAATGATTTTAAATTTTGCGATATTTTATTTGAAAGGTTATCGAACTCGTTGACTTCTTTAGGGTAGCTTTTAGGACTATGCTCCCCATCTATAAAATTGACACATCTACTTCTATTAGATGCAGAATTTAATGATTCATTTAATGATAGTGGTTTATTGTATTCTATACTTCCCTTTATTTCATCCGCTTGGTTGTCCTCTTCCACTACATCTTCCTTTTTCTCGCTATGGACATCCTCCTCTTGATAATATTCATCGTTATCATCGAAATTGTCTATTATATTGCCCAGTGCCCTTCGAATATCGGAGCTCGAGGAAAATACCGTTTTTTTTCTGTTAACAATTGTGTATTTTCTTAGCGGGTTTTTGTAAAAAGATTCGTTACTTTCACAGGCTGAAATATATGCAAACGCAGGTGATAAGAAATTACAAAAAAGACCACAAATTAGACTTATATAATTAAATACATTTGAAAAAAGAATTCCATTCGAAAATATCCAAGCAAACAAAAAGGGTGCTACACATCCAAAAAAAAAAGCTGCATTATCAGAACATATATCTAAATTCATTAAATCATAACGCATAGATATAGAACCCGTAATAACTTTGGGTGCTACAGCAACCAGGTTAAAAATATGCAAAATAGATGTATTAATATTTTGAAAAGAATTATTCAAACAAAATATTAGACCAAATATAAAATAAAAAATACTACTAAAAATGACAGCAAACCATATAGCTTTCGAAACATTAACGTCATCCGTAATTTCATTTCCCCAAGAAGGTATATTACCCACAAACCCATAGGAATCAATAAAATTAGCAAAGGTTTTCCCCATACAGTACGATTTTATTCCCTCTATTTTGCTAATCATATAGTATAAATTTTTAAAAAACATTTTATTTTGTTTTCCATTTTTCCTATTGTTATTTGTATCATTTCTTTTGCTGTCCTTTTCGTCCTTTTTTTCTATTCGCGCGAATTTTTGCTCTCTTTGATGTTGTTTATCGTCGTGCTCACGGTCATTATGACTGTCAACACCACCTCCATCATCATCGTCAACATTATCATCCAAACTGTTCTTAAAAAACGGGCTACTTTTTTTTTTTGTTCTTTGCTTTTTAAAATTATCTTCCTTCTTTTTATGCAGTTGTGTCATGGTTTTAAAGTTTTCAATGTTATTGTTTCTGCTGTTCCTCTCATGATAGATTTTGTATATAGAATAAAAATACTGATTACTGTTAGTATTTTTTATTTTTAAATCCTTAGAACAACTAGAAAAAGTGATATAAAAAATACTGTTTCGAAATACATATACCTTTTTTTGATATAAAGGATTTAAAGAAAAAAGAGAACAACAAAATATTCCTTTTTTGTAATATAATAGGTTATTTCTTTCTCTTCTTTTAATATATTTATTTAAAACATTATTGTTCTTTATAATGTGTTTATTTTTTGTGCAATGTTTTGAAAAAGGTATTTTTTCATATATTGGTGACATTGAAATTGAACATTCAGGAAAAAATGTGTCTTTACATGGTTTTATCTCCTCTTTAAAATTATTTACTTCATTATATCTGTAATAATTTTTTATTAAATCTTTTTCAAAATAAGCTCTATTCAATATTAAATTATTGTTTATATCCACGTTATTATCTGGAGCAGCGTTATCAATGTAATTTTCCGAAAGCAAATATATTGTTGACGAAATAGATAAATAAAGAAAAGAACTCATAAATATCATGAAAACAACATATTGATAATTTATTGTTTCTTCTAGACCTTTAGAAGATAGATGTATACATATAATTGCATTAATAATATAACCTATAGTAAAACCACCTATTATTATTGTTTCATAATGTCCTGTACTTGTATAGTAAAAGCCATTGAACATAGCATCCAAGAGACTTAAAGAGCATTTTGTTATTTTTAATTGAGGATACACTTGAAATAATATAGTAAAACCAAATAATTTAATAATGAATATATCAATTATTTTTGATATAACAAGAATCCCACATATATTATTACATATATTTCCTAAATGATATAAAAAGGAAACAAATTTATATTTTTCGTTGGACATAAAATATTTTATAACTGCACTATATTCAATTCTTTGCTCAAAATTTTTGTTTTTTGGTATCATTGTCATAGCTCTTAAAATCATTAAACTGCAAAAAACAGCAACTGAGCATACAAACGTATTTCCAAAAATTACTGGAATCCATCCTACTTCATCTATTAAACTTGGGATGTCAAATAAACCTACAAATGTGGAAAAAAAAAAAAAAAAAAAAATTACCATTAAATTGTTTTATTATTATTATTGTTATATTTTATATGGTATATTAGTTTAAATCAGAAAATTTTAAGAATCAAAAGAAAGTTGAGGGGCTCACGCACTAAATGCAATAAAGGAGAGACATGCGTTTAATCTGTTCGTTCTGTTTATTTTTTACTTTGTTTTTTAATTTTTCTTTATTTTTACTTCATTTTATTTAGTTTTATTGTATTATATATATATTTTTTTTTTCATTATATTTCTTTTCATTTTTTAATATTTTATTACATATTATTTTTTTATAAAGCTCAGGCTAGCTACCAAAAAATTGCCCAAATTCTCATTCTCATATTTTTTTAGTGCTACATAAATATGTATATTACCTGATCCGATGATCTGATTAAACAAGTATATAAAAGAAGCTAAAGGTCCAATCGTTTTTGTGTATTTCCATGTTATGGTTCTAAACCTTTTTCGGCTCCTTACAAATTTTTTTTTGGAATTTAGTTTATTATCGTTAAAAAGTGATATATTATGTAACCATTTTAAATTCATTTTCATAAAAATAAAATAAAATAAAGCCTTAATTAATAGAATAAAAATTACTTGTAATCAACACTATATGTGTGCTAAACATTATGAAAAAACAGGGATATATAAATACACACACATTTTAAGTGAACTCGTTTAAATGTATTTGCACCGGAGCCTATTAATATATATATATGTACAAAATAATAAATTAATTAGTTGGATATAAAGATCAATTTCTGTTACAACAGGATTATAAAGAATATGTATACATATTTTAATTTATTGTTGTGCATAATTCTACATGTTTTGTGTGCATGCAATAAATGTTACATATATAAAAAATTGTGTACTACAAATTGAAGAGAAAAGTAAAATAAAACTGCTAGTATTGTAACATATTTTAGCTGCAACATTTTTTTTTTTTTTTTTTTTTCTATTTGTTGTTTTTCTATTTTTAAAGCATTTTCAAAATTAAGTGTGTTTTAATGTTCTACATTTGTTATAAAGTACATAAAAATATATAGTACGGGGCTTTAATATTTGTTTGTGTTCTTTTGGTTTGAAATATTTATTATGATAAAACGTAAACATATAGAGGAGTTTAAAACAAGGCACAGAAAAATTTAAGGGTTTTTTTATTAAAGAAAATATGAAAATGTTTATAATTAAAAAATTTTTAATTTTATTTTATATATATGTAGAACACATTTGTATATATGTATATGTGTACATGCGTATATATATTGTTTAATAATTTAATCTTTATACTTTGTCAATTTTTTTTTTTTCCGCGTCACTGGAAGGAATTTTACCTTTCTACAAGCTTCAGATAAGCATTAAAAATTTAAAGGTATATATGTGTATATATATATAAAAGCAATGAGAAAATTTATACTCATAATTAATAATAAAAATATTTGTAAATTACAATTAATTAAATTTAAAAGCAGGAGAAAATAAGATTCAAGAAAAATTGTTCATGATATTTCTTCCGAATTGCAAAAATTTTTATTTTCTTACACATGCTCTATACAAAAAAAAAAAAAAAAAATTTCCATACACATTTCGAGAAAAGTGTTTTGCCTCATTATTAAGAATTAATAAATATTTATATATAATAAAATAATATTTAGGAAATTTACGTATAAGGAAAACGCAAATTTTTTTGTTTTACATAGAAATGAAGTAATACAGTATAAGCTTTTTAAAATTAAATGTTTCAAAAGTCTCAAAAAAAAAAAAAAAAAGAAAATAGAGGGACAACATATATATATATGCTATATTTTTTTTAAATTCATGGTGTTATAATCTCTCAAGTAATATAAACATATGTGAACATAATTAACCAAACGATGTGTAATTTCGTATTATCGTAAAAATGTTTAATTTAATAAATATGAATTTTGTCAGACAATTAAAAAAGGGAAATAAAGAAAAATAAATATAATAAAATAAAAAGCTTTTGATAACAGTAAACAGTTTGAAGACTTTATTTGAATAGAAGATCGTATAAAGTAATGTTCGAGAAATATAAACATATTTTTATGTTTTCTCATTTTTAAAAAACGTTTTATAATACGTTATGCTTAGATGGAGGTTGACTAATTTGCTTTATAATTAAAAATTGGGTGTTCAGTAAAATAATATTTAATCTGTTTTTGTAAATGCAAATAATTTTTATGCATTTATTTTATTTCTCACTACATTGCTTTATTTTTATATTTTAAAATATTAAATGTATATTATTTTTAAGAATCTTGTCCTTATCACCAAAGTTTATTCCCATTAATGTGTCATATTGTACAATTAAGATGTTGTACATAAAACAAAGAATATTATCGTAAGTTTGTTGTAATATATACATGTAATAAAATATGATGTGAATAAAATTTACACAATCTTCCACTTATAAAATAACTTCTCAAATTTTTGTGGAAAATAATTAAATAATATATAATAAAATAACCTTGTAGGAGAAAAAAAAAAATATGTACATTTTCATTTGCACTTGTTATGGAAGTAAAAGGTGTTTTAAAGCAATTATGAAAAATTAAATTTTGGATGAAATTTTATAATATAAAAGGTGAAAATATTGTATATATATAATTTGTATGAATATTTTCTTATTTAAAATTTATTTCAACTTATTATATTCTCTTTAAAAATTTTTTTTTCCAATTTTTTTTGGAGACTTTTGGTAACGTACAAAATTATTTGCCAAATATAAATGGCCATTTTGTACATTTTTAATATACATAAGTATAAATATATATAACAGTATATATTATAAATGCTACTTTAATAACATGTTTTTGGTTTTAAATGAATTAAACAAATATATATGCATATTTACATTTTATTCTTTTGTTAAGATATATTATAAAGATGCAATTAACACATTTAAATAACATTTCAAGAAATAAAATATACATTTAAAAAATATACTTTTTAAAATATGACGTTCAAAAATTACATGAACAGTTCATAAATTTTTACCAGTTTCTTAGAAACTTCTTAGTAATTTTTTAGTACTTTTATATTTTATTTTATATAATTTTTGAAATGTCATTTATGCTGCAACATTTAAATAGCGGCTGGGCCGTTGATCAAGCGATAATAAATGAGGAAGAAAGGTTAGTTTGTATACGTTTTGGTCATGATTATGATCCTGATTGTATGAAAATGGATGAATTATTATATAAAGTAGCTGAAGACATAAAAAATTTTTGTGTAATTTATTTAGTAGATATAATTGAAGTTCCTGATTTTAATACAATGTATGAATTATATGATCCCGTTTCCGTTATGTTTTTTTATCGTAATAAACACATGATGATAGATTTAGGTACTGGTAACAATAATAAAATTAATTGGCCCATGAATAATAAACAAGAATTTATTGATATAGTTGAAACTATTTTTAGAGGGGCAAGAAAAGGAAGAGGTTTAGTTATATCACCAAAAGACTATTCAACTAAATATAAATATTGAATGCTTTTTAAAAAAATAAAGGAAATATATATTAAGGCAAGAAGATCAGAAGAAAGGAAATTTTTTTTTCTTTTTTTTTTTTAATATGAAAGATATATTTATTATGCAAATCATTCTTATATATATATTTTTTATGAATTAATAATTACAGGTCTTTTTATTATAAGTAGCAAGAATAAATATAGACGTATCAACGTGCACATTTACAGAACAATAAATATTTTTAAAAGAATTTTTTTTTATGTGTTCTCTTTGTTTATATATGATTTGAATTAAACAGATAAAAAATTAGGAATTTTTTAATTAGAAATAATTTATATAGCAATTTTTTAATTAGTAGTTTTTCAGTTTGCAAATTTTCATATTGTGGAGAATATCTTAACGTTATTTTGTTCCTTTTCATAATCATACAGTTAACATGAATTAATTTTGAACTCTTTTTTTTTATTTTAAAATACAACTATTTGTTACGCTTTAGATCAAGAATACTGTGGTTTACAGAAATCATGTTTGCAATTAACTAGATAATTGTACCACTTCTTACGTAAATTTGTTCATGTTTTGTTATTAAGTGTACATATATATATACCTACACATGTGCGTATAATTTGTACAATATAATTTATTTAAGTGAGGAATTGTGTATTATTTTGTTATAAAATTTACGTAATTATAAACGTAAAATGGGGTGGAAAAAGGATTAATACACATAAAATATTGCTTAGCTTTATTTTTACTACTATTTTAAATTGGCGTACAATATACTGCAATATAACAAAAACAAACATAATACAAATGTAAAATTAAAAAAATAAATACACAAAAAAAAAAAAAGAAAAGAAAAGAAAAAATAATGTATGTATACATATATATATATATATGTTCTAAATATATAAAATGAAAGATAACATTTGCAAATGTATGGTAAATATTGACAAAATTAAAGAACAGCAAAAAGTGTGTTATTACTACTTAATAAATATTGTGAAATAATATTTATTACTCATCCATAATATATTGCAGAATATGAATATAAGGACCAAAATATGGGGGAACATGAAAAAAATAAAAAGACAATATAAATTATGAGAATATTGGTATAAAGCCTACAAATAAAAAAAATGGAAATATTAAAAAGATGTTACATAAAATATTATATTCAATACTTTCTCTGGAAGGATAATTTCTTATGTGTAAACGTATATACATATATGTATGTATATATATTTTTCTCATGTGCTACAATTAAAAAAAAAAAAAAAAAAGAGCGTAAATAATAAAAGTTATATAATTAAATTAATATTCACTAAATAATTTAAATAATAAAGGCGTACAATAATTATTATTATATATTTTGAAGGACACATCATTCAACAATTTATCAGAATTTTATTTAAATATATGTATTATGCTCCCAATATTTAGGAGAAATTCTCATGGTATACGTATGTTAAAAAAGTGAACTAATTAAAGATACTTGAAAGGGATACCTATTATACTGCTAACTTCAATTTTGCGTTCTTTTATTATTTATCCCTTATCCTCCTTTTTTTTTCTGTTCTTTTCCCACATTTCTTTTATGTATATTTATTTGTATATAAATATATACACACATATGCGATAATATTTTTTGTTTGGATGGAATATATATACTTAAAATTATTTTATACTAAACCTTTGGGCTGTTATTCTTGTATGGATAAAATAATTATTTTTTGTTCTACATGACTTTGAAACAATTTATTGGCTATATATTCTTCACAAAAAAAAAAAAAAAAAAAAAAGCTGATATGGTCATGTTGTCATATTAAAATTCCCTGACTTCAATTTATGTTTTCGTACGTTCGAAGTTACTTTAACATTTTTATATTTCATGTTAATAATATATAGAGAAATGCTTGTACAACTTTTTGCCTTAAACGTGTAACAATTACATGTAGGTTCATATGTGCACTTTGCGAACAAAATAACTACATACCAGCACACTGGTACTTATTCGAACGAATTTACTCATTTTTACTAAGAAAGTAAAAGGAGGCAATTTCAAACAGTAAGTCTTTATTAACGGGTATATTATGACGAATGTAGGACTTATTTATTTTAATAACTTCATAAAAAATAATACATGCATTCTGATTTTCTTCCATTATATTTTTTTTTGAAAGAACTGAGTTGGGGTAAATACTAACGATCTGATTTAATTTTATTATTTTAAGTTCATGTTTATTAACAGGTAAGGCAGCATTGGTAAAAAATGCACTTATAATACATTTTTTAATATTAGAAATAGAGTCATGCTTTTGTATACCACATGATGTAATTGGTAAATCAATTTTTTCACATATGCTTGTTAATTGAGTTTTTATATCTTTAATTTTTATAAGTGTGTGATATTGTAAGAAATGATCATAACAAAAAGAAGTGGAAAAATTATTTTCTTCGCATTGTTTAAAAATATTTAAAAAAAGAAAAAAATCTCCACCCCCTTCAATTGTAAACATTTTCTTAACATTTTCAGCTTCTTTTTCTTTCCCTTTTTGAACATAAAAGATATTGTTTGCATGTGTTAGCATGGATGTGATATTTAATATTTCATCAACACAGTTATATTTTTCCGAAGCAGATAAAATCATTTTACTAGATTTTACATCTGTTGGGAATTCCGCCATTTTTCTCCCACTTCTTGTTAAATTGCCTTCATCATTTAGTGCACCTAAGGAGTAGAGAAGTTCAAGACCTTTTATTATAACAACAGGAGATGGCGGATCTAAAAAATCAAAATTTATAATATCATCCATACCTAAACTTTTTAATAATAAAATCATACTACTCACTTCGCAACGTTGAATTTCTGGGATAGAATTGTCGCTTAAATCAATAAAAGATTTTTTCGTAAATAGTCGAAAACATTTCCCGTCTTGTTTTCTACCTGCTCTACCTGTTCTTTGATTAACTGATGCTTTAGAACAAGGTAAAGTAACTAATGATTCTATTCCTGAATTAGGGTTATAAATTTTCTGTTTACATAATCCTGAATCTATTACATATACAATATTTTCTATCGTAATACTTGTCTCACAAATATTTGTTGACAGTATAATTTTTCTTCTAAATTTCTGTGTATTTAATCTTACTTCTTCATTCTTATTTTTTTTACTGCTTTCTGGGGGTATTATGGCCTTACTTTTAACAGCTCTTTCTCCTTTGTCATCACTTCGATTGTCACTGCGATTATTACTGCGATTGTTATTGATGCTACTACTACCGTTACCATTTCCATTACCACTATCATTGCTGTTATCATTGCTGTTATCATTGCTTTTACCATTGCCGCTTCCACTTCCACTGTCATTCGGTTTGTCCTTACTATCCTGCTCATTTTTTCCGTGGTCCTCATCAGTCATGTCTTCGAATATACGCGCTTGACATTCCACAGGTAGGGAGGAATAAATTGGTAGGATGATCATGTTACGAAATTTTGGAGCTAGCTCATTTAACTTATTTTCTAGTTCTTGTTGAACTAACTCTATTTCAAATTGTCCAGGTAAAAATACTAAAATATCACCTTTTGCTTGTGTTATATGAATCTGCAAAATTGTAATTACAATAGCTGACAAATAATTACTCTCATTATTAATAGTGTAATAAATATCAACATTATATTTCCTTCCTGGTACATAAAATATTGGAGCACAATTAAAATATGTAGAAATTTTTTCTGCATCTAAAGTTGCTGATGATATAACAATTCTTATATTTTCTCTAAAATTACATATATCTTTTACTATTGGTAATATAATATCTGTATGTAAAGCTCTTTCATGTGCTTCATCAATAATTAAAACAGATATATCATCTAGAGTTGGGTTATATAATAACAAACGCAAAAACATTCCATCAGTCATATATATGATTTTTGTTGTTTCACTTGTTTTATTTTGAAATCTAATTACATAACCTACCTCTTTTCCTATTTTTACATTCATTTCATCTGCTACCCTATTTGCAATAGCTATACATGCAATTCTTCTTGGTTGTGTACATATTATATTACCATATAGATGATATTTACATTCATATAAATATTGTGTTAACTGAGTACTCTTACCACTTCCTGTTTCTCCTACTAATATTAAAATTTTATTGTTTTTTATTGCTTTTAATATATCATATCTATAGCTATATATAGGTAACCTTTTCCTTTCATCAATCATTTTTTTCATTTTTTTTTCTTTTCTTTTTTTAATATCTTCAAATAGTTTTTGTAATTCTTTTTCCTTTTCATTCATACCATACAGACTATCTAAATGTACGAATTCTACTACATTTGTTAACCCGTTCTTTTTTATTACATGTCTCTCATTTTTTTTTTCAGAGGAGGGGAGGGGTCCGTTACTACTGCTTCTGCTGCTTCTACTAATACTATTACCACTATTATCATGTATTTTCATTTTTTTTTTCTTTTGCACTTCTTTTACTTTATTATTATTTTTTTTTTTCTTTCTTTCTTCTTCCTTTTCCACGTGCCTCTCTGCATCTTTCTCATCCATTATTTTACTTTTCCTTTTTTTGCGTTTGCTCCGTTTATCAAGTCGATTGCTGCAACTACCACCACTTCTGCTTCTACTACTACTACTACTACTACTACTACTGTCGTGCGTTCCTTCGTCCTCCCCGTTATAATAATGCTTCCTTTTTTCAAAATATTTATTATTAACATTTACGTTAACATTATTATCACCATCACCATCACTGTCATTTTCGTTTTCTTTTTTTTTTTTTTTTTTTTTTTTTTTATATTTTCTTCTGATATTTCGCTTTTCACGCTTTTTCTATTTGCAAAATCATCGTCAAAAACAAGGTTGTTATAATTTAAATTTTCTTTTATCATAGCACCTGAACCAAACTTTAATATGCCTTTATTGATTATTTGTTGGTCATAATTATATATAGAGGGATCTTGTCTATTTTCCTTTAGTTGTTCTATTTTAGTATGATTATTGACATTATCATTCTTATCAAAATCTTCTTGAAAGTGATAGTAATTTTCTTTTAATTTTTCCCGTAGTTTTATATTCTCTTTAGCTATATTATAAATTTTTTTATTAAACTCTAATTCTTTAATATCTTTTCCTTCTAATTTAATAGTACTATATAACAGTTCATCATCTAATAATTTTTTTGTAATATTTAACTTTTCTTTTTCTCTTTCCTTTAAATATTTTCGTCTAGCGTCTTTTTTTAATAATTCTATATACTCTATATTATTTTTTAGTTTTTTGTTTCTTCCTTTTTCATATTCTACATATATGGACGAATAATTATCATTTGTTTTCATTTCTCTTTCTCTTTTCTTTTCATCCTCTTCTACTGTTCTTATTTTTTTTTGGGATTCATCATCCTCATCAAAATTTATTGACCTCTTGTGCGTATCAACCTTATCCTTCATTATGTCATTAAACCGAAATGTACACGTGTTGATGAGAGAAATTTCCGGAGGAACAGAAAGAAATAAAAAAATAAAAATAAAAAAACTACAAAAATAAGCACTAGTCTAACTGTTTAAATGTTTGTTAAATGTTATTACGGTAAAACTAGCTTCTCTCCTTTGCTACTACGGAGTTTCATATATTTCCATTTACCAAAAAAATAAAGTAAAAAAGAATAGAGAAGAACATGAAGAATATAAACGAGATGAAAAATTTAGCTTCAAATTCTATTAAATTCACACATAGGTTTTAATAAATAAAAAATTAATAACATCTTGATTCTTAAAAAATAAATAAAAAAATAAGTTAAACCATTTACATTACTAATTTAATTTAATTTATAATGTTAATTTATGGCGTTTTCTCTTTTACGTTTCAAATAAATAGATAGAAGAATACTTTCATAAATTAATAATACAGTATCTGTTTTGTTAGGGTTTGTTCAATAAGGAAAAGTATCTATAAATATACAGTATCATATATAAGACGTTTTTTGTATTAAAGTTAATTTTAATAACAAGGTGCATGTGCGTATATACATGGTACATATATATACATAATATAAGTAAATATATATATGCATATATGTATGTATTCATGTGGATATAATATGTGGAAGCCTACAAACATACGCGAATACGTAAGCGTTCATTATAAACATGATTTAAGGATGCCAAAAGGTTGAAATAAAAAAAAAAAATAATAAATAAAAATATAAAAATAAAAAGTAAAGCAAAGGCAAAAGGGAACGGCAAAAGCACATTTTTATAAAAGTAAAGCGCTCTTTCTCTTTTAATAGACTTCGGTGTAAAATAATGAGTAAAAAGAAAAAAAAAAAAAAATATAATACTGCTTAGATGTCGGAATGGTCGAAGTGCTGTATTAATTTAATTAAAAACGAATATATAATAAATGTATGCATATATATCATTTATGTTAATACAAAAGAACTAATATGAATAGTACTGGTCTTTTAAAAGGGCGCTTTACACGCATACGTACATATAAACATAACAGCTTCTAATTTTTTTTCTTAAAACGTACACTTTTAATTTTATAAAAATGAATAAAAAGGTAGGTGAGTTAAAAGTTAATAAATTATCATAAAAAAATATGTAGGAAAATAAATAAAAAATTTATAAAAGAAAATACTGTACTGAAAAAAATTGAAGAGGCGATTATTATGATTGAAAAAAAAAAATAATAAAATAATATAAAAAAATATAGTTATCTGATTTTTCTTTTTTTAAAATTTAAGTTTTCATTGAAGTTATGTGCTTTTCTCATTTTATGGGCCTACAAAATGGTTTATATTTATGCAAATTGTACGCCTATGCTTCGCGTATGTATATATGTGCGCACGGGTACATATTATATGTATATATTATATATACATACATACATACAAACATACATACATGTACTTTTAAAATGTTGGACCTACTGAAGTTCTGAATAATTTCTTTTTCATATATGTATCTTTTCCGAATAAACAGGAGTAGAAATCCATTCAAACATGTCATAAGATTATTATTTATTGTGAACCGAAAAGAAAAACGTGTTCGTAAACATATGTAGACGCGAATATATAAACATGAACGTATAATACTTTTATGCGTAAGTACTTTTATTTATATGCATAAATATGCACATATATTTGTATATAAAAATATAAACATACACGTGTATATACTTTTATTTTATTCTATTTTATTTAATTTTTTTTAATTTTTAGTTTTTTTTAATTTTATTATTTTTTTTTTTATTTTATTTAATTTTTTTTTTATTTTATTTAATTTTTTTTTTTATTTAATTTTTTTTTTTTTTTTTATTTAATTTTTTTTTATTTTATTTAATTTTTTTTTTTATATTATTTTAATTTTGTTAAAATTTTTTTTTTTTTTTTTTTGTTCTCACCTAAGAGTGTGTGCATTTATTTGATTTTATTTTTTTGGTTTCCTTCAAATACCCTCGCACGAAATATACGTAAAGAATAAAGTAGTAGCATATTTTAATAAACAAAATAAAATGAATAATTAGTGTGTTGTTATTAGTATTTTAACGTATGACATCATATGTAAAAGAGTATCAAAAAAAGTATTCATCATTTGTATATTCTTTGCCTTATTTTACTTAACAAAATACCATATGATAGTTTCATTTGACCCTTTTCCGCTTTTCCTGACATTATATATATACATATAATCATTACGTTTCAACATGTATACTTTTCTTTCATAATTTTTTTTATGAACTTTTTTATTTTAATAAGAACCCATCCACCTGTAATAGTACCCTCTGAAATGTCTTCTATTTTTATACTGTTTTTTTGTCCTATATAGAAATATTAAAAAAAAATTTATCAAAAAAGTATATAATGTATGGATAGCCTTTTAAAATTAAACATTTATGACATAATTCAATAAGGAAAAGAATTTTAATAAATGTACTCATCATGTACTTGGTAAGACTAATTTTATGCAGCATCTTTTCTTTTTTTTTTATGAGAAACCTGCAACGATCAACTCTTTGAGTTTGTTTACGGGGACGTAATAAATGATAGGGGATAAGAAGTATTGACATGGCACTATGTATATTAAACGACTTTTTTAAAAACGAATTGACGTGCAGTTGTAGCAACATGATATATATTTTAATTATATATTATGTTTTATATATTGTGTTTTATATACTGTGTTTTATATACTGTGTTTTATATACTGTGTTTTATATACTGTGTTTTATATACTGTGTTTTATACATTATGTTTTATATATCATGTTTTATATTTTATGTTTTATATATCATGTTTTATATATCATGTTTTATATATCATGTTTTATATATCATGTTTTATATATCATGTTTTATATATCATGTTTTATATATCATGTTTTATATATCATGTTTTATATATCATGTTTTATATATCATGTTTTATATATCATGTTTTATATATCATGTTTTATATTTTATGTATGTGTAATTGCTGTTATTCTATTTAACAGAAAAATTCTTTAGCATATGAAAAAAAAATTATCTTATTTTGAGTTGATGTTCCTCCCGTATACTACATAACTATGCATACGCATTCATATATATATATATATATATATATAAGTGCTTATGTACCCATGAAGGCATACATAAGGACTGTTTAACCAACTTGTTTTTTACAAGGTATTATTTCTCCCTTTTTCTATGGTCCACGTGTAATAACACAATTCGTAAAAAGTATGCAAAAAATGTTTTAGTAAAGTGAAAAAAAAATGAAAAAAGAAAAATTATGAAGTTATAAAGCTATTAATAATTATTAATCTAAATTATGAAAATTAAGTACAAACATATGCAAAAGAATATGGAAATTTTCTCAAACATTTCTATTTTTTTTTTTTTTTTTTATTAAACATTATATTGTAATTATAATAAAATAAAATGAACAAAATTTTGCACAAGAATTAATTTGTCCGCAAATAATATATGATGTAATTTTCAAATTAAAAAAAACGATCTTCGTAAAATTGACACAAGGCTTGTGTAATACAGTAAAATATTTCTTTTAAGTATATATAGAAACATACATGTATATATACACACACATATATATGTATAATATGAGTAAAGGTTATTTCGTTTGCTCTTTTTTTATAACATCATATCTATGATATGGAAAATTACTATATGAGAAAAAAAAAAAAAAAAAGGAATAAAATAAATTAAAAAAAAAAATAAAATGCAGTAAAGAAAACTAAAGCATTTGTACATTACGGACATATACACATGTTACTTGTGAACTATGCGTAAAATTTTTCTTTTACATTAAAATAATGTTTAGTGAGAGTTGGTGTTAAGTATGCCGTGCAAAAAGAAATTTGTAAAATGTATTCTTCTTTTTCATAGTGTAATAAAAAAAAATAAATTAAAATAAAAATATGAAATATAAGTATATTTATTAGTTTAAAGAAGCATAAGTTGTGTGGGCATGTGAACTTGAATGTAAACTTCAGTTAAAAAAAAAGAAAAAAAAAGAATGTACATTAAAGTTTTGATTTACAGTTATTATAAGATTATAACAAACTTTTGACATATGTACAATACATCTTCGAACAGTTATAATAAAAAGAAACACTTTTTATTCTTTTCATATTTTGATGAACATTTTATAAATCAAAAATTCCTGTTATAATGGCAAAATAGAAAGGGAAAAAAACGACCCTTTGATATATTACAGAAGGGTGAATATATATATATATATATATATACATATATACATTTATGCATTATTGAAATGCTTTCATGAATAATTTCAGCCACATTTACAATAGGTATATATTCTGTTATGTGTAAATATGCAGTGCATTAGCAAAAAGGAAAAAGATATTCTTAAGAATTAAAAATTACACATTTTTGATAAAGTTAAAAATGCTCTTGATGTTTTTTGTTAAATATATGTGGACATTATCTAAACATTTTAAATGTGTTTATACATTTTCGTATCTTTTTTTTTTTGTATTATTAATAGAAATAGTAATTTTTATCAAATTATTTTTTTTTTCTGTTCTAATTAAAAAAAAAAAAAAAAAAAAAAAATCGAGCACTTGTACACAAGAGATTTTATATAATTTCTTTCTTTCTTCCTTCAGCAGTTCACAGAACGATGATGGACGTACCCATAGATTATTTGTATATGTATATATATACATACATATATACATATACGTACATAGATACAAACATACACAGATACATGCATATATACATATTCATGTGTACACTTGTGTGTACTTTTGCACACGTCATTTCAGCCGCTATAAATAAGAATAAAAGGGGGGCGCATAGTTTCGAAACACATAATTTATTACACATATAAATGGCAGTGTTCATTTTTTGAATCTCCTGAGTGAATTAAAATGCAGTTATGTTTTAACATATTTTTTAATAGGAGTATAAATAATTGATGAATGTAGTGTGCATATATTTATAAGTGTGTAAATGCATTTACATATGTTCTTATTTGTGTAATTATGAATATATTGTGATAGCATTCCTTTTTTTTCCAGATAATAAAATATAAAATTATTTTAAATATAGTATCTCATAATATGTGGAATGGGATGATTAAGTTTATTAAAAAATAAAAAGGTTTATTTTATTTTATTTTATTTTATTTTATTTTATTTTATTTATTTTATTTTTTTTTTCTTTTTTCACCAGTATTAAATAGGTTTTCATTGCATTTGTTCAGTTACAAGTTATATTGTTGGTTAAACAATATAGGTAATAAAATGTGTAATAAAATATTAATGTATAAAGGAATAGATTCTTTAATTGGGAATAGTGCAACTTATTCATTCTTGTATCTTTAATATTTGTTTTTTTTTGATTTGTTTTATATGTAAGTGTTCATTATGTGCGGGATGAAGTAGTTACCAATGATATGTGTATATACATATATGTATATATATATATATATATATATATATATATATATATATATTTACACACATTTAAGCGTTTTCATTATTGCATTAATCAGGGGTCTCTTTAATGATGAGATGAATGCAAATGAGAGCTATGTTAAAGATTCTAGATAGATATTGCATTTGGTATGATGTGTATGTGGCATATATTCACTGCAACCATTTATATAGCATAAGTGAACAACAGGTATCGTATTATTTATATTATGTACTGATAGAAAAACGAGAAAATAATAAATAAGCGTTTTTTTCAACAATAAATGCCTTATTCAAAAAAAATAAATATTTTGAAATACAAATTTGGGGTTTATTAATTTCTTTTAATTTATGATGTTATTATATTATCGCACTCTTATTAAATTTATGAATATGTATAATTTGAAATAAAATGTGCAAGTGATTTTTTCCATAATTAAAAAAAAAAAATTAAATATATATATATATATATGTATTAATATGTGCACATATGAAGAAAAATGAGCTATAAATGGACAACGAATAAAAAGGATGTTTATGCATCTTCAAAAATAAGTCGATTTATTCTAAATAGGATGTCGACGTATCTTCCAAAATATGTCCATATATTTTTCTTCTTAAAAATATGTTCATGTAAATAAATATGTAATAACACTATTTATGTTACTATGGGGAAACAGTGTTGCTAGGGAATGAGTCGTTTCTATTTGTATGAGTATTATGCACATAATATTGTTATGACGTATGTTGTATTTTTATTTGTAATTTATTTCATTTTAATCAGTATACACTTTTTCAATATATTTCATGAAAAAAAAAAAAAAAAAAATAGAGAATATAAAAATATATGTCAATATTTTAACAAAATATATTAATACTCTTTTAAAAGATGAAATAATTGCCCACATTTATGATGAGGAATGTACGTATATATATAAATATTATTATTTTTAAAGTTCAACTATATGTATGCATGTGTATACGTATATATTTATGTAAATATAAGCGTAAACTGGGTTGTTTTCATTTAATAAAATTTTTTTTTTATTTTAATTAGTGCAAAGCAGTATCTACATTTCAGTGAAATTCATATGTATGTACATACGTGTATGTATATATGTGTATGTATATATGTGTATGTATATATATGTATCTATATGTGTATATGTATATGTGTGTAGGTAAATGTGTGTATGTATATGTGTATATGTAAATGTGTGTATGTAAATGTGTGTATGTATATGTGTGTATGTAAATGTGTGTATGTATATGTGTGTATGTAAATATGTGTATGTATATGTGTGTGTATGTATATATGCATATGTATATACTCGAATGTGTATAAAATAATCAAATACAAATAGCACTAAAGAAAGCAATGACAATAGTGCCTTTAATTATGGTGTTTATACGCTGCTTTTGATCAATATTCAAATTATAAAACCAAAAAAAACTTAATAAAATACAGTTACAAGTTAAAAAGTGTATTTTTTTTTACATCATTAAAGATGTATCGCGTTATATATCTATATGTAATTGATGTATGTCATAATTTATATGTTTTGTTTAATTTTTTTATTGTTTGTTCTGCAATATTATAACATGAATTATTTTACATAAAATATATTTATTTTTTTACTTGTGAGATTTTTCATTTTTTTCATAATATTGTGTTATTAAATATTTTTAAAAAAAAAAAAAAAAAAAGATGAAAATATTATGAACAGTTCAGATGAATAGGTATTATTTATATGAACTGTTCAGATTTATTATGTCATTTTGTAAATAAAAGCCAAAAATGCTATTTAAGTTATGTTTTTCTGTTATGAAAGCGGTTATATGTATTTCTATCTTTGCATTATTAGTACAATTAATACAACTTTTTCATTTTATTTTATTGAGTGGTAAATTGTTAACTTTTGTCGTAAGTTCATGCTACTACTTTATTATTATTGTTATATTATTACTGCTATAATATATATTTTTTTTTTTTTTTTGTCTATTGGCTTTTTCCTGTTGTAACACTCCCATTTAACTTAACATCCACAAGTTAATAGAGAATAGTGACTTACCTATATATGTATATATATTATGAATAGAATTATACTCTTTTTAAGTAGCTTCACATATATATATATGAGTATATGATCATAATTTGAATGTTGTATAGTGGAAAATTTTTAATTTCAAATAAAACTCCTAATTTACACAAGTACTGTGTTTGTTTTTATGAGCGCATTTATGCATACCCACGTACATATGTGCAGTAAATAAATAAATACAAATATATATATATATATATATATATATATATGAATATATATTTATAATTTTCCTTGTCCTTTTTAGTATTGTTTGTATGTTCTTTTTCTTTTGATCTCAGTTAAAATTATTTTTATTTTGTCTATTCATTTCTGCCATTTATTATGAATTAAGTTCTGCGTTGCTAGCAACACAAGCTCTCTATATTAATGCAAATTTATATATAGTTTTATATATTTAAAAAGAACTTATCAAAAAAACAAAAAAAAAAAAAATAGAGAATATATTTTTATACATGATATAATATATTCACTATATGTAAAAAGATAAGAAAGCAATTTTTCTACGTCCACTGATACACATTATATTTACATATATTTTATAAATATATTATATCATATATGCACCTCTATTTTTTTTTTTCATTTCATAACTATATGCTTTCCATTTTTGCAAGTTTTGTAAATTGTACCAGTTAATTAAACAAATTAAAACGATAAATTTAAAAAAAAAAAAAATTATTGGTGGATAATGTTTCATGCAGAAAATTAAAAATACTATAATTCTTTTTAAATAAAACGGTGCAAAACATTATATTTTATACTTCTATTTTTTGATGTTCTAATTTTTTTTTTTTTTCATGTTTTCTTTACGTATGTTACATTATTATTATATACAACAACGTATCTCCTCCATTCCCTTTGTTTTATTTTATTATTTTTCTTCTAGATAGTAATAAAATATCATAGTATACACTATGTATAGTAAATTCAATTTTATTTTTGTTTTTATATTGAATTTTTATGTGAAATAATTTTATATATAATTGAAGGTGATTTTACTAAAAAGCTTTCACATTATATTCACGTAAATATATATATATTATTAAAAAATTTTAATAATATGAACATTAATATACTGCTATGTTTGAACAACTGCATCTAGTAAGCATTACTATCTATTTATAACTACATTTTACATAAAAATTTACATAAAAATGATATTATCTATGCTTGGCATATATGTAAGGGAACTTAAAACTAATTTACATCATTATAAAATATATGTATATATAAATATATATTATTATATGCACAAGTTATAAAATTTTTATAAGAATTTTATCATATAATGTTAGTATAATATTTATATTTAAAAAATAATCCCTTTTTAATTGTTTTAATAGTACGTACTAAAAATCTTATGTTTTTCATAAAAATACTATAGTAAAAATGTATATTTGTTAATATGGCAATTAAAAAAAAAAAACCTTTTTAAAATACAATTTATTTAACCATTTATTTCTTATTTTACAATAAAGATAAATTTAATTTTTTTTTTTTTTTTTTAGATTTGTAATTATTTTATCTATAATGTTCTTTTTTATTAAATAGGTTTAATTTTATAAATTATATATATATATACATATATTATACGTATAATGGAAAAATAAATTTGTCAAGGATATACATAATACAAACATACATGCACATATATATTATGCATATACTTGTATATATATAAATATGATACGTGCTTATATATATATATATATATATATATATATATACAAAATAATAAAATATATTTTTTCACTTCAGAAAAATTTCGGGTAAAAATTTTTTCTAAAGTAGTAATACAATTTCCTATGTTTATATGTAGAATATAAATGCACCACCTAATTGTTTATAAGAATTGTATGCATATATATTTATATATATATATTGTAAAGTTTGAGGGAATCTTGTAATTATTTAAGCTCTTTTTTAGAAACGCATTCCGATAAACGATATACAAGTATATATATAAATATATATACAATTGTATAAACACATATATATATATATATATATATATATATATATATACATATACAGCTATATGCTTAGGAAAAGAAAAAATATAGGGAATTTTTATTAAAATAGAAAAAAAAAAAAAATAATATTCATTTATATACTAGTGCATTCATGTATGTACCATATATTAATTTACAAATATATGTTTACATATTATATAAAAATATAATTTCACATTTCACTTTACCGTTTTATGGGTAACGACTAGTTATATATATATATATAATATTACAAAGAGAGAAGGGGAGTGTATTTACCCTATTAGAATTTCATTTGTAATTGTGTTATACTGTTACATTTTCACCTACACTACATGTATGTATAAGTAAATATATATATATATAATACAAATGAACTATTAGTATTACATATTTATATACATATATTATATTTATGTATGTTTTTATACACTTTTTACTACATGAAAAAAAAAAAAAAATTTACATTGTAATATACTACGTTCTACCTAACAATATACTGCATTTGTTTGAGCAGAAATTAAGCTCTAATGTTATGAATTTATTTACCAGTAGTCTGTGCTTTTCTTTTTTCTTTTTTTTTTTTTTCGCATTATTTAGATATGCTGAACTATGAAAATGCAATGTACTTTATTATTAAGGAAGATAAGTGAATTTGAGTTCACTCTTTACTACTATTATATATATTTAGAAAGAGAAAGTGCTAATATAGTTTTTGCTTAGTTCCTTTGGTGGACTACAATTTTTTTTTTTTTCACATGTTGAAACTAGTAATATATAAAACATTAGAGAATTTTTTTAAATATTTAATTCATTATATAGTTCTTCTAATTGATTGTAAAAAAAAAAAGAAAAGATGTGTTTTATTTTTTTTATTTTTTTATTTAATTTATTCTTTCATTCTTTTATTTTTTTGAATTCTTATAAATTACAATTGTTTTAAATTTTCCATTATACCTTGTATATTTTATTTATTATTTTATTTTTTTAATTTTATTTATTTATATTTTCATAATAGAAAAGTTTTATATATTACAACAAAACCCATTTTTACCCTAATGAGTTTGATTATTTTATAAGAATATCATATAAGTGCTATATTTAGATGTACATTTGTGTATATATGTATGTATGTTTATTTATATGTGAATGTGTTTCTTATTATAATATTGAACACTGTTATTTTGAATGATGTAAGCTTTAATTGATTGAAGTGAGGAAATCAAATAAAAATGTATGTAGTGAATAATTTATATGTAAATATATTATTGTATATACATATATATATATATATATATATATATGTGAATATGCATATTTTGATGATTACAAACATTTGGTGTATATAATTTTATGTGTTATTTTTATGAAGTTTTATGAAGATGTTCCATCTAATGTAAGTTGATAATAATAGTAATTTACAATTTCGTTCAAGTAATTTCTTATTTTAGTGTTTTCTATATTTTGTATTTGAGGCTTTATTTTATTCTCAATTTTTTTTTTTTTTTCTCTATCGTTTTCTCTTTTTCCTAACTGTAAGATTAAATTTTGAGGTCATATGTATGATATATATATGTGAATGTATGTAGGAGTAAGTATAGATGAAGTTTTATATATATATATTATATGCTTATATGAATTGAGTATATACATATATATATGTGTGTTTGCATACATACAATTGTACACGTGTGTATGTTCACGTATGAGTGCATAAGTGTTGAAGGCTTAGTAAATACAGTGTGTGCATACATAATCTCCATAATTTAATGATGAAGTATGTATGTGTTCATGTATGTTTTTAATATGATTTATGAACCATTTATTAATAAATGCATTTTGTATTTTATTATTAATTCATGTTTTTAAATAATTTGTTTTATGTATGTATGTATATATATATATATATATATATATATATATATATATGGGTATATATTTTTTTTATTATGTTTACTTCAGTGCTCATATATTGAAGGTATATGAACGGTTTACACTGGTAAAAAGTAATTGTTATATGAATACTTTTCTATTTATATTGTGCATGTTTTATTTTATAAGTTTGTTTGAATGTATAGTTTCCTTTTTTTTTAAATAACAAATTTATTAATGAATGTTTATGTAAGGGAAAAAAAAAAAAAATTGTATTAATAAAATTAACTAGAACAAAATATAGAACGAAAAAGGGACGAAAAATATGTAAGTTACACACATAAAAATAATACAGAATTATTATTTTTTGTTTAAGTTTATTTGCAGTTATATCTACAGAATTTATTAAACTATACAAAATTGTTAGTCTATTTGAAGTTGTCCTTGCATTGTGCAGTTTGACTTTTATTTTTTGCGAAATAAATTTTCCCTTTTTTTTTCTCTCATGCCACATTTATTACTGTTATAAAAAAAAAAAAAAAGAAAAAAGAAAAAAGAAAGAAAAAAATATATATTTTTTTATATTCTGATGTTTTATATACAATACATATAATTATATATATATATCAGCAACTTGCGTATATGTGTATGCACATACAGTGTTGTATATTTTTTATATCATATATATATATATATATTTATTTATTTATTTATACCGTGTATATCTGTGTATATGCTCGTAACGCATTCACAAGGTGGTGTTAAAAAGACGTAACAATCAAATAACAAAAAGTTATGAAGTAAGCATTATTTTTTTCATCCTATATGATCATCGTGATTATTATATATATATATTTATTTATTATGTGTATGTATACATATTGTACATATGGAAAATTAATAAAAAATAAGAATATTTAATTTTTTTCTGATTATAAAAAAGGATACCTTTTTTACATTTTATTATATGTAAAATAAATACATACTTTAATTTTTAGTTTTTTTTTTTTTTTTTTTACCCCATCTTAATTGTATTCTCCCTATATATGTATATAAACATATGCATTGTATGTATGGTAGTATTATTCGTATATAAATGCATATATATATATATATATATTTATAAGTATGTATATATATATATATATTTATAAGTATGTATATATATTTTTTTTATAACCATATATATTTTGTAAATTTTCTACCTCTTCTCCCCATCTATTCATTAATTCAGTTAGGAATTAATTATATTATTGAATCACTATTTAATTCAGTTATTTAGTTAATGAACAGACTAGTGCAGTCAGTCGGTGAATCTACCAATCGACGTATTGACAAGTCATACTTTTTTCTCCCTTTTTTTTAATATATATATATATATATATATATGAAAATTGTAGAATCGTATTATTATTTTGTAATGGTATATATTTTTATATGTATAAATATATATGTGTATGGTAAAACTTGAAAATAAGTTATGTATATATATATTGTACATATGATATACACATTTGCATATGCAGTTATATAAATGTATGTCACGTATATGTAGCAGCATTAGCAACATTGTCGCTGCATTTTATTAAAATTCCTTTTATTCCTTTTTAGAAGAATATTTTATTAGATAATATTGATCATATTTTATGTTAACCCCTTTTAATCCTTTTTTTTTTTTTTTTTTTAACATTTTAGTTAGCATTTCATTTACCCTTTTTTTTGAAAATTTTTTTTATAATTTGTTCATATGCGCGTGTTTCATTTGGTAGTGTGTATAAACAAGTAAATTAACAAGTGTAAGCATATATATATATATATATATATATATATATATATATATATATATATTAACTCGAGTGCATAATATTATAGTATAATTTAACAAGAATTAATATAATGGAGGAAGTGAAAGTTGAAGGGGGTAAAGATGCACGAAAAGAAGACGGGTGCAAGAAGAAAGGGAATGTCGTTGAGCAGAATGATAAGAGAGATAGTAATAGTAAGAATGAAGAAACATTGAAAAGTGGAGGTGGAAGTAGTAGTAGCAGTGGAGGAGGAGGGAGTGGTTACTTATTTAATTTATTAGATCGTTTAAATAATTTAAAAAAAATAAAGCCGAAGGTTACAGGGGAAGATGAGGAAAATGCAAATAGTAATGTAAGTCGTAATGATGACAAGAAAGGAGGTGTAGGTGAAGAAATAAAAAAAAGTAAAAGTGAAAATGAAAATTCAAAAATGGAAGCAAAAAAAGAGGAAAAAAAGGAAGCAAAAGTGGAAGCAAAAGTGGAAGTGAAAAAGAGTGAAGTTACAGAGAAAGAAGCCGGAATAGACCTAGTTTGTGAAAAGGTAAATGTAAGCAAAGTAGAAGTTAGCAAAAAAGAAGAGTTAACTGAGGAAATGAAGGACAAAGACGAACGGGATAGTAAACATGGTAGTGAATGGAGTAGTGAACACAATAGTGAACAACGTGCAGAAGAGCTAATTGGTGAAGAATGTACTGCTGCTAGTAATAATAATAGTGTGGTGGTGGATGGTGTTAATAGAAAAGATGCACGAGAATATGATGAAAAGGAGGTGAACCAGTCAAGTGAATTGAAGAAAGAAAATCATCATGCCAATAGTGTAAGTACCAATAATAGTAGAAGCCGTAGTAGTAATAGTCGTAGTAGCGGAAGCAGCAGTGGAAGTGGCAGTAATATTAGTAGCAGTAGTAGAAACGACGGTTGTGGCAATAATGAGCTCGAGGTAGAAAAAATATATGTGCATGAGTTAGATCGAATGGAAAAATTAATTAAAGAAATAAGAAGGAATGAGGAGCTATATGGTGATGAAGCGAACAATTTGTTCCTTTTATATAATGATCTATACAGTTGTATGTTAGAAAATTTAGAACATGTAAATATGACAAATAAGGATGTTAAGTTATTATTAAAAGAAGAAATAGAGAAATTAAAAGAAAATAGTAATTTAATATATTCATTTTTAAAAAATGGCAAAAATGAAAAGAATAGCATTCTGTTAAATACGAATGATGCATTGTTAAATGAGATAAAAAATTCGTTTTTTGATTTTTTAAAAAAAAAATTAAATGGTGAATATTATGACGTAAATTTTGAAGATAACATAGTAACAAATCGAAATGTTCATATGATATGTTTAATTTTATGTAGAAAGCAAGTAATAAATATGTTGGAGGAGGTGTACAAGAGTATTATGTTTTATGCAGTAGATGAGCAGGATGATGAAGAAGGCAACGTCAGTAGTGGTAGTGCTAGTAGTATCAATAAAACTAGCAGCAGTATGGTTGTAAAGAGATTAAGAAATATGAATAGTCTTATGCTATTCCTGAACACAGCCAATGCCACGTACAGCTGTGACAATGCTAATGAAAATAGAAGCGGCGGTAGCGGCATGAATAGCGGAAACAGCAGCAGCAGCAGGAGTCGTCATTACAACCATGTGAATGTTAAGCGAGAAACTCAAGATGAGGGAATTGACAATGAGGAGGATGTGAACATCAATAATGATAACAACAATGTTCAGCAGGAGGACGAGGAGCGTGTACAATATGGACGTAAAACAAATTTAAGCACAATGAGTAATGGAAATAATAAAGGAAATAAAATAAACAAGTTAAATTTAAATAAAAAGGCAATGACAAATTATGTTCGTAAAGAAAACAACGAAACGCAAATTAGCTTGTCCACGTGCTTAACGGAATCTTCATCATTGATTGATAAGAAATTCAAGGAAAAACTATGTAAAAAAAAAATTATTAATAACTTGGAGCACTGTAGTGGGGGAGGCATAATCTTAGAGAAACCCCTGTCGAAAAATGCGCTTTACGAGTGTGCAAATGGGAATATCAGCGGTAATGTAAGCGGTAATGTAAGCGGTAATGTTAGCGGTAATGTTAGCGGAAACGCTAGTAGTGGTGGGCATGACGGTGCTAATAGCCATTTGACCAATGGAAACAGCTCAAGTGGAAACCACCATAATAACAATAACAACTCGACAAATGATTATTTCAGTGATATGATGGTTTATATTTCATGGGTGCCGAAAAGTGCAAGATGCCAGTACCCGTTAGAATTACCAAAAAATTCAGCTGAAAGAAATAAGCTAGCAGAGTATATTGAAGCAAAGGAGCAAATGTTGTATATATTAAGATTAATGGGTTATGATGAAATAGATAATATTTATTTCCACCCACCTAAAGGATCACATATTAAAATAAAGTTTCGAACATTAGGTTGTATGAATAAATTTTTAAAAGCATACAAAAATACTCCAGATAAATGGAAAGAAGATATGTTTAATTTTTTTAATATTCCATTGAGAAGTAGTATATCTGTGCGAGATCTAAGAATCGAAAGAGCTGTGCCTAGATCCTCTGCTGCGGAATTTAAAAAAATAAAAAAATTTAACAAAAATTATCATGACCTGTTTCTGTTTAAGGATAATTATAATCTATGTGAGGATGTCAACAATAACAACAGCAGCAGTAACAATAACAATAACAACATTGGTAGTAGTATTAGTAATCATAACAACGTTAGTAGTAGTGGTAACAACAGTGCGCTTGAAAAAATGGAAAAAATAAATTTTCACTATGATACATACAACAAACACATTGTTATGCAGAATAATAGAGCGGGAATGATGAATAACAACAACAGTGGTGCTGGTGCTGGTGGTGGTCTGCCTACTAGTAGCAGTAGTGGTATGATGACGATAAGGAAAATGAACGAAAACAAAAAAAGTTTTCCAAGAATTATGATGAAGGGGAGTAACAGTATGATACATACTGAGTACGGAAACAACAATATGATTAGTAGTAGTGGTTTGATGATGGGGGAGATGAACAGCATAGCTGGTGTAGGAGGAGGAGGTGTTGCAGTGGTAGGTGGAGGTATTGAAAGTTGTAATAGTAATAGTAATAGTAACATGATTCTGAACATGGATAGTCATAACAATAGTAGAAATAGTAACAATATGAGCTGCCGGACGAATCTTATGAATGGAGCTCTTGCATTTACAGCAAACAATAATAGTACTAGAACTGCTGGCACTACTAGTGCTACGACTACTACCACTGCCACACCAGTATTGATGTCAAATGGTTTATTAAGTAAGAATAATAGCGGTAATAGCAGCAGCATTATGAATACTAATGGAAATACTAGTAGTAATAGTAATAATAATATAAATAATATAAATAATATAAATAATAGTAATATTAATAATATTAATAATATCGATAACATAATGAATGGAAATTACAGTAATGATAGTATAAAGAATGCTGCCCATAATATAAAGGATAATAATAGTAGTAACACCACTAATACCACCAAGGTGTTTTTAGGGCCCAAGATTGGAAATAATATTAGTAGTGGTTATGTGGGAGGCAGCATGAGTGCAAATTTTGGCAGTGTAAGCGGTAACATAGGTGGTAATATAGGAGGCGGAAGTATGAGTGGAAGTGGATATCATAATAGTTCAAACGTACCAGGAGTTGTATGTATGAATAATAAAGGAGTAAATATGAACAAATTAAATTATAATATTAATCATAGTTGTACAATGTTTACTCCTAGAAATTCTTCAAGGAATGTTTATGCTTTGAAGAATAATAAAAGTAGTGGTATAAATAATAGATGTGTTGGAGGAGGAGCAGGACCCCATTTGGTGAACTCAAATTTTTTAAATACAAATACTATACATACTATGAATAAAGATTTTATACAGAATGGAACTTATGGTTTTAAAAAGCCGACTCATTATGCTTCATTTTCCAATAATGCCTGTACTAATGTAAATTCTTTGAATGATCATATTTTTTCCTTTAACAGTGGCATAAATAGAAGCAACCATAATGGTGTTATTGGCAGTGCTAGTAGTGTTAGTGGTATTAGAGACGTTAGTAGTAATTTGAATAGCACAATGAACAATGTAAGTGGAAGTAATAATGAAAGCAATAATGGTAGCAATAATAGCAGCAATAATAGTAGTAACAATTCTACTAGAGGTACTCCAAATATGAGCGCAAGCATAAATCACTTTGGTAATAGCCATAATATAGACCCTACAAATAGTAGTAAAGACAAAAGTACTTTAAGAAATTTTAAAGGCTGTTACTTGGGTAGTAATTCTGCAAACACTACTAGTGGTAATAATAGTGGTAATAGTAGTAATGCTAATTGTAATGTTATTGGAAGTGGAAGTGCTAATTCGAATGCTATTAATTTTTCTGTAAATAATAATGGAAATGATAGTTGTACTAGTAGCAGAAGCTGTAATGGCTTTAACAACAGTGGTGGTAATAGTTGTAGGAATAATACCAATAATGGAGGAAGTAGTATGGTGAATGATGCAAGCATTCATGGTATTGGGCTTATGAAAGCACACAGCAATATTAGTAGTATTAACAGCGTTAACAATATGAGCAATATGGCCAACATGGGAAATTTGAATGGTAGTAGTAGTTGTAGTAGTAGTATCAATATTAACAACAGCAGTGTTAGTAAGAAGTGTAGTGCAGAACTAATGACCGAAAAATATACGCAGAATGACGAACTGAAGGATGATTTAAAAAATTTAATAAATATCGATTTTATTAATGACACAGATATGGACTATGAGGAAGAGGAGGAGGAGGAGGAGAGTCCTCAGGTGAACAAATCGCTTGTGAGAAATGTAAGTCATATGCATAGACTACCGAATTCGAAATCATTCAACACGCTTAATAGTTGTATTAATGAAGACTTATTGAAAGGGGGAAATAGAGAAGTGGATGGTAATAACTGTAACCGTGGTTATAGTGATGGTAGTAGCTCTAGCAGTAGTAGTAGCAATAGGAATAGGAATAACCGTAGTTACAGCAGTAGCAATAACAGTAGTAGGAGTAATGGTGATGTGAAGACAAGGGAATATGAAAAGATGCACATGAGCAATGTGAAGAAAGAATCAAATTATATGATGATGAACAAGAGTGAAGGGGAGGAGGAACAACAGCAGGAATGCAAGCCTCACCATCAGCGGCACTCAAAGGATGAAATGAATTTTAATGAAAACGAGTTTGCCTATTCCAGTGCAAATATAGTAAGTAATACCAATACTAATAATAGTAATAGTAACAAAGTAGTGTTGGGGAGTGGAAGTGCTGATGGTGCGGCAGTTGTTATGTCGGATGGGTATAACAACTATTTTGCCAAGGACGACAAGTCTAATTTATATGATAGTAATAGCATTGGTAATGGCACTGGTAATATTAAGAAGAATGGAAAAAACGTGTTTACCTATTATAACAGTGCAATGGAACAAGCAACGGCAGTGCAAGGAGTTGAAAATAGCAGTAGTGGTGGTGTACATAATAACGTTAATATTAACCAAGGAAACAACAATAACAGTAGCAGTACTAGCAGCAGTAGTGGTAACAATATATCGTTAAACATGGATGTTACGTCCATTAACGACAGTTACAGTACATTGAAACATGTTAATAATATTAACAGAAATGGTAGTAATGGTCGTAGTGGTAGTAGTAGTCATAACATCAATAATAATGGCAATCCATCTACCATATATAGAAACAGCGTGAAACCAAAAGCATACATGAATGAACTATCATTGAATAATGCATTTGGTAGTAGCACTGGAAATAAATATGATGAAAATTTTTGTGAAATAAAAAAAAAAGAGGAAAAGATGGCGAGAGAATCAGGAGGGGAAGAGTGTGGTATGGAATTGAATAATAACAAGGAGGACAAGAATAATAGTAATAGCAGTAGTAATGGTTATAGTAGTAATAGTAGCAACAATAAAAGTTTTTTGAACTACCCTTTTCACACACCGCGTGTTGAGAATAATCAGAATTTTTCAGATAAATATGTTAACTTTTTTTAAAATTTTTTTTTTTTTTTTATGCTACTTTTACACACGTACCATGTCGATTACCTTTTTTATTTTTTTTAATAATACCACTTCCTTTTATTCCATATTCCTTATGCCATTTTTTTTTTTTTTTTTTTTTTTTTTTGACAACAAATTTCACGAGCGGAAGAGTGAATGGGAAAAACACGATGTAAATCAGTACGTCGTTCATATATGCACATTGATAAAAGAAGAAGAGTAGAAAAGCGGGAAAAGCCGTAAAAAATAGTTTGATCGTTATTAAAGTTTATTTTTAACTGTCCTGGTCATTTGAAAAGGAGTTAACAATAAAAGCAGTGTTTTCTCATGTTGAATACGTGTGATTACATATGGTATGTATATAAACATTTGTAATATATATGTCTGTGTTGTATATGTGTAAATTGTACGCATTTTCGTATTTTTTTTTCTTTTCTTTTTAATTTTTTTTTTTATTTTTAACACGCACAGAAGATATTTGAAATTGTTATTAATACACATGCACACCTTTGTTATTTAAATATAATGTTATTTACGTATATATCATTTAAATACATATTGTTTAGATAAATATTGTTTAAATATTTTTATAAAATTAAAAAAATTGATATAATGTATAACGCATTATTCAGAGGGAAAAGTGCGTATATATATGCATATATGTGTAATGTGTATGTATGTATACATAGCCATTAACATATTTAACTCGAGTGAATAAATGTGTTTCCTATTTTTCCTACGCAGTTTTTTTTTTATTAAAACGTAATTCGTTTTTATTATCCTAATATTCAAAAACTTAAAATTTTTTTTTTTTTTTTAAAGTTTTAATTTTAAAAAGATTTTTATCTTAAAAAATAAGGCACATTGAAGTTAATTCAAAATTCAAAATTATTTTTTCCTTTTCATCAAAAAGAAGTATATATGTAGTTCATTTTTATGGAGTTGCAAAATTGGAATAATGTAATATAAAGTAAAATAAAATATCATATTTCCTTATATTTCTTAGAGCAAACTATATAAATAAATATATACGTGTATATATATACTTATATTTATGTATAAACTTTTATTTAATCCTATTTGAAGCATACATTAAAAACTCATGTTTTAAAATATGTTAAAAATAAGCACATAAGGAAGCGCAAAAAAATTTTCTTTAGTTCCCCTCATATGTTCACTGTGTACAGAGTAATTATATATGCGCACATATGTATATATACCGATTGAAATACCTTCTAGCTTTGGACTTGTTTAAGTTTTCATTTTTATTTTTATGATTTACTATAAGCAATTAATATATGACAAAGAAGGGGAGCACTTTTTTTTGGCAATTTAATTTGTTGGTATTTGAACTTTTTACTAAGTTCATTTTTAAATTTACGCAATAGTGATATTAATTTCACGTAGGGTACCTTAAAAGGGGGAAAACAAAAAAAATAATAAAATGATAGAAATAAAATAAAATGATAGAAATAAAATAAAATGATAGAAATAAAATAAAAGGACAAAAATAAAATAAAAGGACAAAAATAAAATAAAAGGACAAAAATAAAATAAAAGGACAAAAATAAAATAAAAGGACAAAAAAAGAACATATAACAATAAAGGAAAAAATTAGGTCCCCAACTGCACACATTACAAAACGTCAACAGGAATACACTGTTTTTTGTTTTGCACCAAAAGTTGTTTTCTATATATTTTTCAAAAAATGGTGGTTGTGTCATATAAATAGCGAGAACTGTAATTCTATTACACCTCAATTTTTTCGCATAATTTCTCATTTGTTCGCATTATTTGACATTATTTACTTTCATTTCTTTGTTTCGTTCCATTGGGAAGAAAAAGGTTACAGGCTCAGGTTTTATTTTTGTACAATTTTTTTTTTTTTTTTTTTTTTCATTTATAATTTTATACAATTAGCTGCATTGTGCCATGAACTGATGGATTTGTAGAAATTGCCCATACAGTCGCTGTAACTGTAATAGTAGCTGTTGACGTTACTGTTACTGCTATTTTTACAGTTACTACCAATTTTACTGTATCTCTTTCCGCTTCTCTTCCTGTTTCGCGTTTTTCGCTTTTATTTCCTTTTAGAGGGGAATATGCAGATACTTGAAGGACCGAACGTCCAATTTTATTTTATTTTTTATTTTTTTTATTTTATTTTTTATTTTTTTTATTTTATTTTTTATTTTTTTTATTTTATTTTTTATTTTTTTTATTTTATTTTTTATTTTTTTTATTTTTTATTTTTTATTTTTATTTTTTTTATTTTATTTTTATTTTTTTATTTTCTTTTTTTTCCCCTTTTATTAAAAAGCGGAACGGCTTAAAAAAATGCTCAATAGTAAGAAATACGAAAATTTGAGCAAGTACGATTTGAACTTAAGTAAAAATGATATAATTAAAAAAAAGAAAAAAAATGATTTAAAGAATATTTTGTTGTTCCCTTCTTTATTTTGGTTCAACGGGGTGTTTTCACCTCCCATACCTCTTTTTAAATATGACTATGGCAATACTTACAATGTTAGAATAAAAGATTATGTAACATGTTCAGTTCATAAACATAGTGTTATTATAAGAAGAATTCGTAAAAATGAAATATTAAGCATTAGTATGTTCAATGATAAGAAAGTTTTATCATGTTTATTTTACATCGAAATTGGACAACTTTTGGAATTAGCTTATTTCAGCAAAAGACCTTTTTCCTTTCCACCCTCTACTGCTTTTACAAATGAAAAGGGAGACAAGGAAGGGGAAAAAAAAGGAAAAGAAGAGGGGATGCAGGTGGAGGTAGTGGAGATGGAAAACAAATCAATGCATGTATCACCAGGGCGAAAAACAAATTATCATCTGTTTTGTTACAACGAAAAGAATGAAATACATTTATATGATGTTGAAAATAACATATCCGTTTTAAGTTTCTGTGAGAAAGAACAAATAACGAGCATGCATTTTAATTTCCTGTACATAAATAGAAAAAATAGTTTATATAATAAATTACAGAATGATGTGTATGAAGGAAATATTAAGGTAGTGAATATGGACAACGTGGAGAAGAAAATTGAGCAGAAGAACAGGTACTGCTTTGAGCTGTTACAAGAGATATGGACCCGCGCTGGAAGTGGCAGTGATAGTGGAGGTGATAGCGGAAGTGGTAGCGGAAGTGGTAGTGGAGGTGATAGCGGAAGTGATATTTTGAAGAGCGTTTTTTATGCCCTTATATACGGAGATAGTGAAGGGTGTGTGTACTTGTTCATCCCTCAGAAAAAAGTAAAAATAAAAAAGATATTAAATAAAAATGAAAAAATTGTTTTCATCGAAACGAATGTAAAAGAATATTTTAAGATAAAAAGTATAAACGATTTATTGCAAAAAATTAAAAATAATTGCTACATTTTTGTAGCATATAAAGACAAAATTCATATAATTAATTTTTATATATTTGAAATATATTTTGTTGTAAATTTGGGGGAGGACAAAATATTTAGTCTCACTTCAACATTTAATTATGATTTAGAAGAAAATTATTTGTCTTTTTCTACTAAATCTTATGTAAAAATTTTTAATATTAATAAAAGAGAAGAATTACTACATATCGAGTTGAGTGCTCAGCATTCCCTAGAGAGGGGTAATAGCAGTTCGGTTAAGAGCGAAGCAGTTAACTCTAACTTGATGCAATTGTATGGGGATGTTGTTGTAAGAAACAATAAGTTCGCTTCTAGCAACTGTTATTATAACGACGGAGGAGGGGTAGGAGTTTACTGTAAAGCAGATGGAGTTGCGCGAATCCATGCAGTTGAAGCAGAGGAGGAGGAGGAGGAAGAAGAAGAAGAAGAGGAACAACAAGGACAGAAGCAGAAGTTCCAACAGAAACGGCAGCAACAACAGCAGAAGCCTCAAGGACGACAAGATGGGGGGCCCATTTGGGAGAAAATCGAAAAGGAACAAAAGAATTATATATGCGTTTATTTCAGTGCAAAGGACAGTAATATATATATATCGAAAGGCAAAGGAATGATTTATGTATACAATATAAGGGAAAATAAAATGATAAACTGTTTTAATCTACGCTGTAAATGTATTTTTTATTTGTTTTATTTTACTTTAAGTAAAAAAGAATATTTATATGTATATGACTCGGAAAAATATTACTGTTTATATCTGATAAATGAAAATAATATTATTTATAAAACGTTCACATTAAGTGCTTGGGTCTATCATATATTATGCGCTCGTACCAATATTTTATTTTCCTTAGGAAATGAAAACGTATATAATATAGACCTAAAAAGATATAAAACTGCTTTTTTCTTAAAACCTATCTATTACAAGAATATGAATATTTGTGTATACCTCGTTAAGCACCCCCATCTACCTATCATAGCTTTTATTAATAAGAACCAGTTGTTCGGTTTTTTTTTTCAACCACTTGATGTGAACGGAGTGGAAGCGGGAATGGAAGAAGTAAGGTACAAAAGGAATGAAACTGTTATAATACCCGCCATAAGGGAAAACCAAAATGTCATATCTTTATGCTGGTTTCTGAAGAGGAAGGAGCTTTTAGTAGCTGACAAACGTTGTATCAACTTTGAGGGGTATCATAACGATGAAATGTTGAATGTTCAAGGGGTTTGTGAGAATGGATATCATGAATCCACAGTTACATCAATAGTGTACAGTGAAGATTCATTACAAACGCGTGAAGAATGGGAGCAGCAAAAAAGGAAAAGACGATGTGAAAGACGAAGTGAAACGGAAGCAATAATTACAAGCAAAAAAAAATATGAACATGTGCATAACAAATATTACGATACATACCTTACTGTGTTAAATGAAAACGCTTTATACTTGTACAATATTGCAAATGCAGAACTAATACAGTTAAGCCATACGCATCACGATCTGTTAAATAGTACCATATTTCCTTTAAAAGGGAGGAAAAAATTTACTGCTTCAACAAAACTTAATGATATGTATTATATGTTCATTTTTTCGGAAAACAGTTTACTCATATTTGATGAAAACTTAAAATTCGCTAGTTGCAAGATAAAAATAGATGAACGCATAAATAAAATGTATATACAAGAAAATATCATATTTATTCATTCCAATAGTTATGTTTACTTTTCCTTCCTGTGGCCAATAGTAATGTGTGCGTACTCAAAAGATATACTTACCTCGAACACATCTACTACTGAACCTATTCCAGAAACTCATTGTCACACAAAGAAGTACTATTACCCCGAGTTCACTTTCACAAGAATACCATTAAAGCAGAGCTTAAAAATTGTTCTCTTTGATTTTTACTACACTGGAAATGATTTATATATCGCTATTTATTCAAAAAAAAAAAAATCTTCGTTTATAGAGTACTAAATGTATCAGGTACAAGCGAAAGTGTGGGTGCTAGTGCAAGTGCAAATGCGCGAAACAATGATGTAACAAATAAAAGAGCGGACGCATGGAGAGAGGATGATAAAAAAAAGGATAAGATGAATATAAATTTACAAATAGATTCTCAATTAATTGCACAGTTTCATAACTTCTACATCTTCGATAACATAAATAAAGTTGGTAGCATTTTATCCATGAAATTCTTTTATAGTGTACCCAAAAAAAAAATTTACTTAATTTTTGGCGGCCTCGAGCAGTTTCTATTCTCTTGGGACTTCCTCAAGTATCCCATCGTGCGGAGGAAGTAACAGTGGAAGTAAAAGCAGCAATAGCAGTAGTAGAGGTTGATTTTTTTTTTTTTTTTTTTTTTTTTGTTACCCATTTTGTCGGTTGTCACTTTGGCCCATCTTTAAAGGGAAGCCTGTATTTTTTTTCATTTCATACCAAAATTTAAATGATCAAAAAAAAAAAAAAAAAAAGTCTCCTTTATCTAATGCTTATATCATACATGTTTGCGATTCGTTCTACCACCTGTTCGTGCACATCCTTTACGTAATTTCTGAAAGTTTGCTGTTCCTATGAAAATGAAGGAGATTGGAAATTTTTACCCATATATGAACACACATATATATAATACATATATATATATATATATATATATATATATATATATATATATATATATATATATATATGTATATATGAATTAACACATATGTATATATATGTATATACAAATTAACACATATGTATATATATGTACATACAAATTAACACATATGTATATATATGTATATACAAATTAACACATATGTATATATATGTACATACAAATTAACACATATGTATATATATGTACATACAAATTAACACATATGTATATATATGTACATACAAATTAACACATATGTATATATATGTATGTATATACATATACGCATTTGTGTGCATCATATGCCACGGTGTTTACTACTCTACATATATACTATGTTGCTGCCCTTGAGGCTTTCCGCTTAGCATTTAGCGAGTAAGCCCCAGTGCGGGCATACATGCATGGCTGCAAGCATACACCCATATACAGTTATATTCCGTATTCCCGTTCACAGGTACACACGTACGCGGCTTTATGCAGTGCACACCTTTATGTTGGCCCCAGCGGCATAAACGAACTTGTAGGTGTAGCTCATTCTGTTGCAATTACTGTTAAAAAACTTATCTAAGAGAAGGATATTTTTCAAAAAGTTGATGTTTTTTATGTTTTTAAAGTTATAAATACTTTTTATAAACATCTGGCTGTTCCACTGAGAGCTTGCATAGAAGGACAAGTGTCGTTCTTCGTTTTTTATATTATATAAATTAATAAAATATAAAAAATCTTCATTTCTTTTTTTTTCATTCATGCGTGTGTTTCTCTTAAAACTTTTGTTTAACTCATCCTTTAACTTTATGCCTTCTTTTTTTGGAGAATTGTTCAAAATGTTATGTTCTGCTCCTCTAATTACTCCTTGCCCATTTTTCGCTTCACTCATTGTTTCAATACTAAACTTGTTGTCTTTCACATATGAACTGTTATACAGTTTGCCATCATACAACTGGGTGGTTTTTATCCTATTGCTGTTTTTTCCTAGTCGTTCTTTTCCAAGTTGGTCTTTTTCTAGTTCGCCTTTTCCTAGTGCATGCTCTTCTGTTTCTAGGTTTGATGTTCCCTTCTGTGATATGCTATTTCTCTCTGTATTAGAAATATACAAATAAAGATTTCGAATCCTGTTGATATCAAATAAAATCATAGCAATTCTGTCTAAGCCTAATCCTACAGCTAAATAATCATGTATATCATATTTTCTAATTTTTTGAAAAATTATTTTTTTTCTTAATATTCCACTACCTAAAATTTCTATCCATTTGTTGTTATAAAAAATTTCAGCTTGCAACGAATATTTTGTAAAATCAAAAGTATCTTTTTTGATTCTCCATTTATATGTATGTCCAAATATATTTGATAACATGTCAGATAAGAAATAAACAAGTTGTTTTCTTTTGTCGATTAGTTCGTTTTTTATTTTAATATATACATCCATTTGTGTAAAAAAAGGAAAGTGTAGTTTATCAATATTATCTTTTCGAAAAACGTTCGATACTATAACAAAATTGTCTTTTTCATTGTGAAAATAATTTATACTCTTATTATTAAGATCGTCTAAGTGAGTGTAGGGCACTTGGTTCGTGCTACTGCTCTTATTGTAAAGCTCGCTCTCATTTAAATTTTTATCATATCCTTTTTCCACATCATTATATAAAGCACTCTCTCCAAAACTGAGATTTACTCCTTTTGTATTTTTCTCTTTATTAAGATTTTTTTCATTTTTCAATTTCCCAACAAAGTTTGCATCCTCATCATACATTTTAACCGAACATGCATATTCCTCATTGTTACAATTATGTTTTTTTTTATCCTTTTTTTCACCTATATTGATTTTCTTCTCACCTTGATATATCCCAACCCCATTTAATAGCTCATAGATATAAGGAAATAAAGAGGTTGCCTGGGGGATGTACAAATAACTACTTGAAAAGTAAAAATTATTTTTCAATGATGTCGTATCATTTTTATCTTTTATTAAAATATCTTTGAAACATAAATTACTGTCATAGAGTGGACATTTATTGTATACTAGGCAGAAAGGCATCCTCGTTTTTAAAAAGTTTACTAAACTCTCAGTTACTACATGTATTGGATGATTTTTTATATTGTACACATATTTAAACCTATTATAGTTTATTATATCCTCTTTAATGCGGTACTTGTTATTAAGTTTAGTGAGCACAATTTTGCTTACATGTTTACACGGCTTCTTATTACTGCTACTGCTACTGCCACTGCCACTGCTATATGCCTTGCTACGTTTCGTCAAAAGAAATAGTGTTATCAAGCGTAGCAGAAGGAAAAAAAAAAGCATCTCTAATAGGAGAGCGGCGCGGGCAGGGGCGCACAACACGCGAGCTTTTGAGCCTTGGGCATGGGATTCTTTCCAAATTAAGAAAAAAACAAAAAAAAAAAAAAAAAAAAAAAAAAAAAAAAAAGCCAAAAAATGAAGTATAAATATGAGGTAAAAAAATGGACCTAAAAAAATAAGATAAAAAAGGGACGTAAAAAATAAAGTAAAAATTACACAAATATATTCTGAGCAAACGAAAAAGACTTCAATGTCAGCCTATACTGACACGCTTTCCATTGCAATAGCTTACTATTTTCATTACATTTAATTTAATTATTTTTTAAATTTCACCTGAACAGTTCAGAAAAAGAAGCAATTAACGTTGTTCCTCCCTTATTTTGTCACTTCTCGTTGTGTCAGAGAATATTAAGAAGTATATTCTTTTTGTTGTATTTTTATATGTTATATTATTTTTGGAAACCCATCGGAGCGTGTATACGTTATGTACATATAATGCGTACATACATACCTAATGCACACATACGTAATGTTTAATACAGAATGCATAGATTTTTATTTTTTTTTTTGTTGCAAAATTATACGCGAAAGTATACATGAGAAAGATAAGTATGCATAAATGGAACACGCATTAAAAAAGGAGTAAATTTTAAAACATTCAAATGAGCCCGTGAAAACTTTAAACGCTTTAAAATTTCATAAGGTTGGAAATTATTAAAAAAATAAAAATAAATAAAAAAACTAAAATAAATTAAAGTAAAATAAAGTAAAATAAAGTAGAATAAAATAAGAAGTGGTACACATACGTGAATATAGCAGATTAATAAATAATTAAATAAATAGATAACTAAATATATATACTTCAAAAAGAACTGGTTGATAAATGAGCAAGCAGATAAATAAATATACGATTGCACAGTAATTAAGCAATAAATGAATAATTAAATCATCTGCTGTTTGTTATTTTGATGAGTAAGCGTCATACGTTTACTCTTAAATTAAAAATATTAAAAAAAGGAAAAAAAAAAATGGAAAAGAAAACAACAAAATAAACGATATTAGCCTAAAAAATAATAAAATAAAAAGACGTATGGCAGTGGAATAAACATGTAAGAATGATAAAATATGTTCATGGGCATACATGCCCATGGTTGTATTCGTTATTATGTTCCTGTTGCGATTTTCGTTATTATCACAGTTGTTAAATTTTTACTTCTTTCATTTATTTGTTTATTTATTTTATTTGTTTATTTATTTTATTTGTTTATTTATTTTATTTGTTTATTTATTTTATTTGTTTATTTATTATATTTGTTTATTTTTTTTTTTTATTCACACTGAATCATCGCCTGCGCTTCTCGGGAATACCTTCTCACTCGTCGTAGTTGTAGCCATCGTCTTCTTCCTCTTCCTCGTCTCCATCCTCCTCATCGTCATCTTCTTCATCATCGTCTTCCTCATCGTCATCATCCTCTTCATCGTCGTCTAAGTCATCTTCATCCTCATCTTCATCTTCGAGTTTATTTTTGTATCCTTTTCTTCTTTGTTTAGGTAAATAATTAGGTGAATTAATAGTTGAATCTAATATTCCTTTATTATTTTTTTTTTCACTATCTACCATCATACACTCAGTTGTTAAGACCATACTAGCTATACTACAACTATTTTTAATAACACTGATAATAACATTTGTACTGTCGATAATACCATTTTCAACCATATTTACAAATTTATTGGTATTTACATCATACCCGAAACCATATTTATCCTTTGAGTTCAAAATTATTTTAACCACGTTATCTCCATTCACACCAGCATTATCAGCTATTTGTTTAGTAATGACATCTAAACTGCTTACAACAATATTAGCTCCCATTTTTTGTAATTCTATTTCTGATTCTAGATTACCTACTAAGTCTAGATACTTTTTCTCTTCTTGAGTCCCAACTGATTGAACTTCTTCAATTTTTTTATGTATTTCATTTAAAAAGTTTGATTTAATTATTTCTAAGTAGGTCACTCCTCCCCCAGGAACATAACCAATATCTATTGCACTTTTCACAGCATTTGTTGCATCCTCATATTTAAATTTTCTTTCTTTCTGTTCTGTTTCTGTATTTCCACCAATTAGAATTTTAGCTATACCACCTGACAATGCAGCTATACGTTCATTTAATTTTTCTTTATCATATTTTGAAGTTGTTTCATCGTACTCTTTTTTTAAAACTTTTATTCTTTCATCTATTTTTTCTTTATATTCTTCTTTTGTAATTAAACTAGTCCTATCCTTTTTTACTATTAATGTATTTGCATTACCCAGTAGACTTAAATAATTATTATCAAAACTGCTCATATTATTATGTAAATTGTTCAAGTCCAGACCAACATCTGCACTTATGTACTTGCTATTTGTTACAATACACAAATCTTTTAAGTAGTCCTTTCTTCTATCACCAAATGAAGGGGCTCTTATAGGGACCTGCATAGGAAAAAATAAATGGTATGGAACAGAGTGAATACGGATGGAAATTGTGTGTAATGGGGGGGGTGCGAGAGAAATAAGCTCTTGGTAGGGGCGAGATATATAAGATATGCATGCTCAGTGCAACATGCACAATGAAACAGACACAATGCTACATACACGCAAATACATATATCTATACGCAACTCACGCAAGGCGCGCATTTTCTATTTTCGGAATGGAAAATGTGCGAAAGGGTACCATAGAAAATAACCCTTACTATTTTGTGAGTCATTCTATTTCTTATATTTCTTAGTTTTTTCCCTCTCTACTTTTTGCGCATAAAATATGTGTAGGTATATATTTTACGCACTGACAAAAAGAGAGAGACCTCAAAAAAAAATAAAGGCGTAAAACGAATAAGTATTTCTCACATTGGCATAAGGTTATTTAAGAAAATAGCACCTCCATTTATGTATATCATTCTATAATCATTTATGCATATCTTTCTCTAATCATTTATGCATATCTTTCTCTAATCATTTATGCATATCTTTCTCTAATCATTTATGCATATCTTTCTCTAATCATTTATGCATATCTTTCTCTAATCATTTATGCATATCTTTCTCTAATCATTTATGCATATCTTTCTCTTTTCATTTGTATGTATCTTTTTCTTCACTCTCATTCTCTCTCTTTGTACGTTGAGATAAAAGCGTATACATAAGTGTGTTCATTTATGTATAAATAAGTGTAAACATTTGCATAAGCGGTTATATAAACGGTTGCATAAATGGCTGCATAAATGGCTGCATAAATGGCTGCATAAATGGCTGCATAAATGGCTGCATAAGTTGCTGCATAAATGGCTGCATAAGTTGCTGCATAAACGGATGTCTATACGCCTGCTTAAACGCCACTTTAAACGGCTGCTTGAATGCCTCCGTTCCGAGTGCCATTACCACTTTGATGGCTCCCTTGAGCTTGTTAATGATGAGAGTCTGAAGGACTTCATTGCTAAAATCATCGGCAATGATACAGAGTGGTTGTTTGTTCTTGGCAAAAATTTCTAAAATAGGTAGTATAGACTGTATGTTGTCAATATTTTGATCCGTTATTAGCGTTGAAACATTACTGTATTCAATATAGTCTTTATTTTCATTATATAAAAGATAAGGATTTATAATACCCCTATCAAAATTATAGCCTTCTGTGAATTCTAATTTATCATTAATATCAGCATTATCATCTAAAATTATGGCAGCATTTTTACCTAATTTGTCATATGCATTAGCTATTATTTGTCCCATATGTATATCGTTATTACTTGCAATAGTTGCTATGTTGAGTATATCTTTATATGTTTTAATAGGTGTTGATAACGTTTTAATTTTTTCTATTATCATCTTGGAAGCTAATTGTATACCTCTTTGTATTGGTATAGGATTATGATTATTATTTACTTGTTCTATTCCTTTTTTAGTTATTGTTGCTGTCATTAAAGCTGTAGAACTTGTACCATCACCTGCTTTATCATTTGATATATTTGTACTTTCCTGCATTAATTTTACACCATTATTTTTTTTTCGATCTTTTAAACTAATATTTTTTGCTATTGTTACACCATCATTTATTATTAATGGGCTACCATATTCTTTTTCTAATAACACATTTCTACCTCTAGGTCCTAAGGTCAACTTTACTACATCTGACACTGTTAATATTCCTTTTAATAATTCATTACGGCATTCATTACCATATATTATGTCTTTTCCTTTTACTTTATTCTCTGTCATTTTCATCTTTACATAGTTTTCTTTTCTTCTACTTATGATTTTACTGTTAATATATTTTAGCCCCTTATTTAAAAAAGCTCCATTTTTTTTATTTATCCCTCTCTTTTTCTTAATTCCACCCCCGTACCTCAAAAAGAGCAAAAAAAAAATGATCAAAAAAACGCAGCTGCTAGTTCGCATTCTGTGTTATATATGTTTATGTAAGTACGTATAAACGTAGGCGTGTATATGCATATACATATATATATATATATATATGTATATATAAACGTACGTATTTATATGTTTGTACATATACGTACGTATTTATATGTTTGTACATAAGTACGTATTTATATGTTTGTACATATACGTACATACATATGCGTATGTTTTTTTTTTTTTTATGCTACAGGTTATTCTATATTATGTTTGTATAATGTGGAAGTTTTAAAAATAAAGTTTTGCCCTTTAGCAAAAGCCTTTGTAGGGGGAAAAATGCACATACATATATATATATATACTACATAAATATATAAATATATAATACATATATAAAAATATAATACATATATAAAAATATAATACATATATAAAAATATAATACATATATATATATATATTAATGCATGTGCAGTCATAAACATGCGCAAATGAAGGTAGGTACAAATGCGAAATGAACAAAATTTGAATATTCCCATATAAACATTCTTGCCAAATTTTATTTATTCACATCTTCACATACGCATAAATATAACTTACATGTACAAGTCAGAAAACACCAAATTCGCAAAATTTTGAAGTAACAAATTCAAATTTCGCTAATGAAAAAAGTGCATGGTGTTATTTTTAATTTGCTCACAAATTAACGCTATAATGTATTGTTGTTCATACTTTTTTCTTTTCTGAAAATATTTTAACATAAAATAAGTGAAAAACGCATTTATATGTTGTGCTCAATGTTTTTAAAAACGGCAATATGGATGTATTACCTGTGGGTGTGATAACTATGGATGTACTACCTGTGAGAGTATTACCTGTGGATGCATTACCTATGGGTGTATTGCCTGTGGATGTATTACCTGTGGATGTATTACCTGTGGATGTATTACCTGTGGATGTATTACCTGTGGGTGTGTTAACTATGGATGTATTACCTATATATATATGTATTTACTTATGCATGTATATATATGTGCATGTAATTCAACAAAAGTGCCTATATATTAAATTTTAGCACTATAGAGTGTGTTTTTTTTTTTTTTTTTTTGTAGATTAGCAAGCGTGTTTTTTCAATATAGATATGGTCCTTTTAAAAATAAAAATCAAGTGCCATTATTAGTGCTTTTTTTAACAGGCTATAAAATACATACAATACGTATGTGCATATATAATATATACGTAGTTATACATGTAAGCGTGAAGCGTAACCGAAGGACAGAGAAAAAGGAAAAAGGCAAAAAGCCCAGGGTGTGTTTCACTTGTAGTGTATATGATTTGTGCATCTGTTTTATTTAGTTTCGTTTTGTTTTGCTTCCATTTTTTTTTTGTTCTTTTTTTTTTTTTTTAAATCTTTTTTTCTGAATGAAATTAATGCACTGAAGTAAATCATGTGTATAATTACTTTTAAGTGCATTTTTTTTTTTTTTTAATATATATTTTCCTTTCAGTTTTCACTTGCCTTTCATTTCCTTTTTTTTAAAGAATGTATTTATGTAAATTTTTTTTATGATTTAACTATAACATATAAGAAAAAATAATTAAATGAGGATTAAAATATATGAAGAGGGAATAATGATACTGGTAAAACTTACCAAAACATAATCTAGATTATTTTTTAAAATAAGCCCCTCTCTTATATCACTAAATTTAGTGTACGCTAGGATATATAATTAATAGTTACTGTTACACTAATTATTTTCGCACTTTTACCTTAACCATAATTAAAGAGAATAATTAACACCATTTTTAAGGTACTATGCTCCCATGCATACGTACATGTACATGTACATGGACGCATACATACGCGATAACATACCCGCAAACATTCATACATACATGCATACTCACACACGTATATATTTTCATATACACACAAATCAATATCCCTTGAGAAATGAATCCTTGCCGTTGGAATATCATTTGTTGAAAGAAATTAAAATAAGTGGAAGTTTTATGTTTGCACGTATTTAACAACGTAGTTTTGTACTGAACAGTTCCAATTATATGATATAGAAAATACATGCAAACAAAAAAAAAAAAAAAAAAAGTATTATACCGTATGTATATATATATATATATATAAAAGCGTCTGCATACGCATGTGCTCCTTTTTACAGCTGACTATTTCCCAATACCTATATTCAAATATGAATGGAGTTATAAACAAGACGAAAATATATTTTTTCCCATTTCGTAGGAACTTTTCAACGAAGATGGAGTAAGTTAATTAAAGATATTCATAATAAAAAAGTGTTTTATTTTATTTTTTTTTATTTTTACGTGGAATATACGTGATGTGCATTTTTGATTTTTCGCATTCACATGGAATATTTATTTTATTTTTTTTACGTGGAAGATATATGAAATGTATTTTTGACAACATTTTACATGCACATGAAATATTATTTTATGTTTTTACGGGGAAAATTTATGAACAATAGCAATTTTAGCAACATTTTACCTGTACATGCAATAATTTTTTTTCCATTTTTATCGTATATTTTGTAATTTTATTGTATAATTTTACCTAACATTTTTTTGTACTACAATTTTGTCCCATATTTTTGCTTCACATAATTGCGCTGTTTTGCTTTTTGGTCAGTTATGACGTGATAGTCATAGGGGGAGGTCCTGGCGGCTACGTTTGCAGCATTCGATGTGGTCAGAATAAACTGAAAGTGCTGAATGTAAATGAGGATAAGAAATTAGGAGGAACTTGTTTAAATAGGGGTTGTATTCCTTCAAAATCTTTACTGCATATTGCACATAACTATTATGAAGCAAAAACACGATTTAAAGAAAGTGGAATATTAATAGATAATATAAAATTAGATATCGACAGTATTCATAAGCATAAAAATAAATGTATGGGAAATTTGTCAGATGGCATTTCCTTTTTGTATAAAAAGAACAATGTACATCATATTATAGGGCATGGTAGTATTATTGATGAAAATACAGTTTTAGTAAAAACAGAGAGAGAGGAAAAAAAGGTTACAGCAGAACGTATAGTTATAGCTACAGGATCAAAGCCAATTGAAATTCCTTTGAAAAAATTAGATGATAATAATGTAAATGATATTGATAATGTAAAGGATATATTAACATATGACCATGAGGTATTACAAACATCAGATGATATACTCAATTTTAAAAATATTCCCAAAACGATGTCAATTATTGGAGGTGGTGTTATAGGATTAGAAATAGGTTCAGTCTTTTCAAAACTTGGTACGGATGTTACTATATTTGAATATAATAATAGGTTATGTGGTTTTCTTGATGCAGATGTTAGTAAAGTTTTACAGAAAACATTAGAAAAAATAAAAATGAAATTTCTTTTTAGTACGTCTATAATAGGTGGTCATTTAAAAAATAATCATGCCATTTTATATGCAAAGAATGATAAAACAAATGAAATAAAAAAGGTCAAATCTGATATTGTTCTTGTATGTGTTGGTAGAAAAGCGAATTTTGAAAATTTAAATTTAGAAATTTTACAAATTCAGTTAAATGAAAAGAACAAAATACCAGTAGATGAATATTTTAATGTAATATCACATCCGACTATTAAAGCAATTGGAGATGCTATAGATGGTCCTATGCTTGCACATAAAGCGGAAGAAGAAGGATATATACTAGCTAATATGTTATTTAATGAATTAAAACAAAATAAAAAAAAAAAATCTCATATAAATTATAACTTAGTACCGAGTGTTATATATACACACCCAGAAGTAGCTACTGTTGGATATAATGAAGAAAAATGTAAGAAATTAAATTTCAATTTCAAGTCAGTTAACTTTCCATTCGCAGCAAATAGTAGAGCAAGAACTATAGATGATTACGATGGTCTAATTAAACTACATGTAGAAAAAGAAACAAATAGGATTTTGGGTTCACAAATTATTGGTAATAATGCCAGCGATTTGATTTTACCAATTTCCATATATGTAGGTAATAACGGGTCATCCAAGAGTTTGAGCAAAATTATTTATGCTCATCCCACATTCTCGGAGGTCATTAAGGAGGTCGCGTTACAGTCTTTTGACAAAGCGATACATATGTGAGTGTTTGCTCATGATACAGGAGGAAAGGGATAGGGACACATACACACACACATACACATACATACACATACATACACATACATATACACACACATACATACACACACACACACATACACACACACACACATACACACACATACACATACACACACATACACATACACACACACATACATACACACACACACACATACACACACACACACATACACACAAAAAAAAAAGAAAAAAGAAAAAAGAAAAAAAGGAGGGAAATCCAGGCAAGTCAGGAAAGATGAACAAATAAGGAAAACAAACAAACTGCAAGACCCTAATGACGTAGGAACATTCTTTCTCTTTAAAACGGGTTCATGTAATGACACATTCTTGTTTTATTATTATTTTATTTTTTTTTTTTATTCCCTCTTTTTGCCCAGTTTGTTTATCTTGTTCTTAAATGCTTCTTCCTTGGCTGGTTGCACTCCTTTTTTTTTGTCTTTTCGTCCTTTCATCCATTCGTTCTTTCATCCTTTCGTTCTTTTATCCTTTCGTTCTTTTATCCTTTCGTTCTTTCATCCTTTCGTTCTTTTATCCTTTCGTTCTTTCATCCTTTCGTTCTTTCATCCTTTCGTTCTTTCATCCTTTCTCATATTTTTTCTTCCCCTTCTTTTTTGGTACTTTCGAACAATATGCAAAATGAAATATTAATAAGAAACACGACAGATTCGACGTCTTTTCAATGCGAATTTACTATTTGAATACACCCGTTTGACATAACCATAATATGATTCTTTTAAAATATGAGGGAAAATAGCACAAATAAGTAGATGGAGGCACAGGTACAGATACAGCTACAGGTGTGTATAGTGATACACATGTACAATTCATAGGAGAGATGGTAACAACATTTACATACATACTAAAATTGTTAAGTTGCTAACAAATATATATGACAGTAATTTCTGCTTTTATACGCGGAAACGGAGGCTCCGGTAACAGAAAATACTTTAGAAGAGTAAGGTCGAGATACAATGTAGTAAAGCATATAATAGCAAAGTAATGGCATGAAAAGTGGTATGTATCATTCGTTTATTATGTATGAAATGATTTTTAAAAAAATAAAAAAGGAAAAAAAGGAGGAAAATGTTCACTCCTACATTATAAATATATGTACATATATATATATATATATATACATGTATGTATACGTATGTATATATATATATATATATATAGGCTCATAAGAACGCTAAGATATAACGGTTCGCCAAAAGGACACGTGCTGTATTTGAACGTTTTATTTTTACGTATTCATTCAACAAAATATATTAAATTTTTGAGTTGCTTTTTTTGTGCAATTTAATTTTTATTGGTGCGGTAAAATTTTTTCATAGAGTACATCATTTACTGAAGTGACGTTCCTATGTGGAAGTGAACGATTTGTATTTCCATTCGATTAAAAAAAAAAAAAAAAAAAAAAAAAAAACAAGTAAACGAACGAACAAATAAACAAAATGAAAGAGGTGAAAATATAATGGTAAAATAAAATAACAAAACATAATAGCTAAATAAAAAAAAAAAAAAAGAAAAAAAAAAGTGCAGAACACATATATATATATATATATATATATATATATATATATATAGCACATGCTCACACACAGTAAGTTTTATTTTTCGTGGAAAATTTGATCTCATACACTGAAGTTGCTGGAGCACATTCATTAGTATAACATATTATGGGGTACCAAGCATTGTGTAAGCAGCAGTCGTTCCTATTGCTTAATTGTTCATGCGCTTGCTAATTTGCTGTTTTAGTATAACTGTTTTTTCTACATAAAAGTGTTTATAACGTTCAAATTTTTTCTTTTCTTTTTCGTACGTACACATTTAATATATATATATATATATGTATTTATGTGTGTATATATGCTTAACCCGTGAAAGTAAAAGCTTCAGAATGGCTGTTAAAATATTAAAAGTAATTGATGATAGGGACCTACAAAAGCTACAAAACGAATCGAAGTGCTGTATAATAGTGAACGGTTTGGTGTTTGACGTCACTTCGTTTTATGAACATCCAGGCGGGTATGACCTTTTTAAAGAGTACGAAGGTAAACATGTGTACTTACATATATATATATATATATATATATATATATATATATATATGTAAATATGTATGTATAAACATTGCACTCACAGTATTTTGTATGTTCAATAGGGGAATTACGAAATCTTTGTTTATTAACTTATGATAACATTTTTTTTTTTTTTTGTGTATTTTATTTTATTCATTTTATATATATTTTATTTATTTTTACTTTATTCATTTTATATATATTTTATTTATTTTTATTTTATTCATTTTATATATATTTTATTTATTTTTACTTTATTCATTGATCAGGAAAAGACGCAACAGCAGCTTTCAACGAAATAGGACATTCTGTTAATGCAAAAAAATTGATGAAGAACTATTTAATTGGAATAATGAAAAATTCTGATAGATACAAAAATAAGATAAATACAAGAATGGTAGAAGACAAAGTAGAATATATCGAATATTCTGCGCAAGATGAAGAAGAGGGTGAGGAAACTGCAGCAATTAAGCCTGAGCTGGATCAAACGAAAGATAAAGTAAACAAATAATTTTTTTGTTTTTTTTTTTGTTTCTTTTTTTGTTTTTTTTTTGCAAATTTATTGTCAATATTTTGTCAATTTTACTTTATTGTTTATGTTTTATTATATATATTCAATAAAAAAGTTCAAATTAAAAAAAAATATTACAAATGGCTCAAAAAAGTAAAAACACAGTTACGCACATACATGCATTACGCATATGTGTGTGCGTGTTGACCAAAAACAAAAAAATAGCTGCAAAAAAATTTTTTAAAGAACTGCTTTAAAAAAGAGCTTTAAAAAGGAACTATAAAAAGGAACTATAAAAGCAGCCTTAAACATATTCTAATTCTTAATGTTAGCCACCAAAGCTTTATTTTTATTTCATTTCCTCTTTTATTCCACGTAGGTTGCCGATGCAGAAAAAGTAAATTATCCCATGGTTTCCCTCATTATCCTTCTCTTCAGCATTGCTTATTATTATTTGTTTTTAAAGGGGTAAATGCTACAAATGCCATTTTCATCTTGCTCATAAGAATAATTATGTTTGCAATGAATATCAAGCTGACCCAATTTTTTTTTCAATTGAACATTTTTTAAATAAAAAAATAAACAATTCTTTGTTAACACAAATTATCAAAATTTTCAGTTTAAATGTGGGGTCCGTTGGTCCATAGAGGGATCGTGCCTATGCATATAAACGTGAGCTGAGCACGTGCTTATATGTACATACATATGTATCTACATATATGTATTTATGTATCTATTAGCCAATACCTCATCTGATGTACAAGCTTTTGCGCACCCCCTCGAATAAGACTGTCTGCTTTCTTCGTTTCCTGCATTTTTTCCCACGTATGTACGCGTATGTGTATACACACACATACATACATACGTTAATATATATGCGCACACGTACGAGCATGCTTTTTTATTTGCCTCTCCCCAATGCAAAGGCGTAAATTTTGCCTACTTCTCTACCTTGAGGTACTTCTTATCAAATATGCTCCTTTTTTTTTTCTTTATTAAAGTATTTCTTGCATATTTACTTTTGGCTTTAATGCTACTCCTATGTTTTTTAGTGAAGAGAATAAATTTTTCGATTTTTAAATCTTCATAAGGGTCATTTACAATATCAATAAATATATTTTTTTTTTTATATTCTTCCCTTATTTTTATTTTATCTTTTTTAATATCTCGTAGTTGCTTTCTTAAGTTACTGTTGCATACAAAATCATTTTTAAGCATGTGGTTTCTTTTATAATTTTCTTTTATTATATCATTTATATCTTCGTCTGTTGAAAGGTCAACTTCGTCTTGTATACAATCTTTTCCATTAGCTTCACAACTTGGTATTTTGTCGTCCGATTTGTTTTCATAAGTTTTATTCTCATCCGCTTTATTCTCATCCGCTTTATTCTCATCCGCTTTATTCTCATCCGCTTTATCCTCATCCGCTTTATCCTCATCCGCTTTATCCTCACCCGCGTCGCACTTTTGACTCTTTCCCTTTCTTCCTTTTTTTTCCTCAAGCAGGTTATTATCTGCACCATCTGAGTGTACAAAATGGCTTTGCTCCTTTTGAAAATGGACTGGAAGCTGCTTCTTTTGTAGTGCATTAATTTCTAAAAGGAGAAAGGGGTTTCCTTTTTTTTTTTTGTTTTGTTCAAAGTCTATTGTGTTAAAATTATTCTTTGCTCCTTCTGTTAACACATTTTCAAAATGCTCAATTTTTTTTCTTGCTCCCTCAATAATATCATATGAACAATTTTTCGGATTCGTTTCAATGATAATTTTGTTGGAACAATTTTTACAAAAAATAGAAAAGGAATAGAAACAAGTACTTAAGTAATACCCAGCTTTCCTTCTTTCACTGTTAAACCTTTCCCCTTTATAAATATATATTTTACATTTTGTACATATGATAGTATATGGTATTTCAAATTTTATTTCGTTATAATCTTTTCTGTTGTTCTTTTTTATTTCTTTTTCTTTTTTCTTCTTTGATCGTTCATCTTCTACACTTCCATAATAAAAGTTATCAGCCCTTGATGCTTTTAATGACAACATGAGGCACAAAATTGGAATGGATGGGGACAAGGAGGAAAAAAAAAAAAATAAATAAATAAAAATAAAAATACTCAAAGAAAAGGCAAGGCTAGGCAAATGCGATAAACAACTTAGAAGTACGCAAAACTGCACAATATTGCGCTAAATGGCACGAATGGATATTAAGGAATACGAAAAAATATAAAAGCGAAGTTATTCAAGAACGATCTAACAATTAAAAAGGATATATTTTCTTACACTACATTGTATTTAGCAATTCCTTATTGTAAATTAAAATACTTTTTTTTTTTTTTTTTTTTTTTTTTTTTGGACGAATAAAACAAATGCATTTATTTTTATATAAAAAAAAAGAAAATAAAAGATAAATGCCTGTTAACTGTATGTCATTCGCGAAAACACATAGGTGCATAGACGAATACACGAATATTTGAATACATGAGTACATATATAAATGTATACGTGAATACATGTATACGTGAATACATGTATACGTGAATACATGTATACGTGAATACATGCATACGTGAATACATGCATACGTGCATACATACATACATACTTACGTAAGTACATACGTGTTATACATGTAAATGCATTTAAACATTTATGCGACCATTTCGTGCATTTCGTTTGTACACTCCTGCTAATTGCAGCACGCGCAAGTGCAACTGCAAAAGGAGTATTGATGCTGCAAATATTTTTTTGTAAAAAATGAAGAAAATTGGTATAAATAAAAGACGAAAAGAACACTACATTTAAAATATATTGTCTATTTTTTTTTCTGTTTTGTTTTATTTTTTTCTATTTTGTTTTATTTTTTTCTATTTTGTTTTATTTTTTTCTATTTTGTTTTATTTTTTTCTATTTTGTTTTATTTTTTTCTATTTTGTTTTATTTTTTTCTATTTTGTTTTATTTTTTTCTGTTTTGTTTTATTTTTTTCTATTTTTTGCTATTTTTCCTTTTACTACACATGTAATACATAATTTATTAAGTGTAATAAACTGTATATATCTATTTAATTTTATTTAGAGTACAATGTGCTTTTTGAAGATGGATTATGAAACATTCTTTACGAATGGCAAATCAACTTTGCGTACTTGCATTTTTGCGTACTTGCATTTTTGCATACTTGCATTTTTGCATACTTGCATATTGTTATTTTAGAAATATCAAAACGATTTCATCGTATTTCCGTAAAAATAAAGCATTTTCACTTTGTATTACTATACACATATTACAGTTTGATTACGTTGTATCTTCTACCGCTATTTTCAAAATTGTTTTTGTTCATGTTAGAGCTACAAGCACTTTCGATTCATCCAATTTCTCCAAATTTTTTTTTATTATTTTTCTGCATACATTCCTTTTTCATCTCCACTAAGTGCAGACCCACCGCTGCTTGCGGTGCGTGTGATCAAGTATGTGTACGTGGTTGTGTATGTAGAAATGTGGAACGAAAAAGGAACAGATAAACATGATATAAAGCAGCTTCTTTCTTCTTTTGTTCGTTTTTTCACTTTTTTTTTTTTTTTTCCGACGCTCGAAATTGCTCATTAGTGCTGTTTTTACGATAAAAAATAACTCTCGTTTTAAATTAATTTCTGGACATTGTTTATTGTACATCTTTATATAGTATAGTCTTTGCTATAAATATGTAATTAGGATGCAAAAATTGAAAAGAAAAGCAAACTATATAAGAGTGGTTTCCCAAGTGTTTATATAAACCATTTTAAATTCGACATGCCAGAAAAAATTAAGAAAATGTAAAAAAAAAATGAAATATAAGAATGTAATAAAAAATTTAATCAAAAATGAAAGGAACAAATGTAATCAGAATAAATGTGTTTCATACTAAAGGGGAAAAAGCTAATGTACAGTATAATGTCTATTTGCACATATGTATGCACAAATGCGTTCTGCATGATTAAAAAGCAAACGTTGAATAAAAGGAAAGTCATCTTAAAAGAAATATTCTGAAACGAAAAAAAAGAATGGGAAAATTATGCCCCATGATAAGCACGTAATGTACATATGTCTGCGCACAAAAGTAATACACAAATGCACACATGCATATATATACATATATATATATACATACATATACGAATCTACCCACACACATATGTGTATGCATTTATTTACACATTCAAACACACAGACATGTTCAAAATTAACGACTTAAAACAAGGAAACGGAAAAAAGGCATGTTAAACCAAATATAAAAAGATAGGTTAAACGTAACCTAAACCAGCGTGGCTGCATTCGGATTTTATCCAACAAAAACAAAAAAAAAGAAAGAAAAAAAAAGGGATGAAAAAGGGAATGCAAATAAATATATAAATAAGTTGTGTATAAAATTCGAATAAAACACGAGAAATATGTAAATAAAATGAAAAAAAGAAAACAGACGCGAACGTAAAAAAAAAAAAAAAAAAAAAAGGTGCGTTTCGATTTACTTAAAACAAAAATAGTGTACGGAAAAGTTCACACATACACAGATAAAAATATATATCCTATATATGGGGGTACTACACTACCTCCTTTCGGTAAATTCTTTTTAAAAAAAAAAAATTAAAAATAAACATATATATATATATATATATAGGCATATCACTTCACTGGTATGATAAGGCGCGTTGAGCAATTGCAGACTGGTTCAGTTTGTGATTAGACAATAGTATGTTAATTACGTAATCCCTATACAAATTATCAATATCAAAATATTTGTTAAAGTATTTGTACTTATAATATTGAATAGAGTAGTAAACTAAATAGTTACACCTCCATAATGATCTAGAAATTTTTCTTATATATTTTATAAATTGTTTATTTTCCTTTTTATTATTATAAACATAAATAACAATATGTATCACTTTATTTCTTTTCGGCGTAAAATTAGATGTATTTAACTCGTTTATTATTTTAGAATACATATGATTAACGAATTTTATTTCTTCTTCATCATTAAATTTAAAGTATATACTTCCCAGTCTTTTCCTTCTTCTTCTCATCATACCTTGAAAATTAAATAAATTTTGTTTTAAAAAAGCCTCTAAAAATGTTAAGGCAGATAAAAGGTGAGATAAACACAAATCTAATATACAAAATGTCCTTAAATTTTGGTTTTTTATTAATAATAGTAACCATAAAAATGGACTACTCAAACTATAGTTAAATAAGGAGAAATGTTCTAAGTTTAGATTGTTCAACATACATATAATATTTTTTCTTCCTCTTTTTTCTTCATTCTCTATTATATTTTTAAATAGATATAATATTTCTATACTCACATTTTTCTTGTAATTATGATTTTCAACTAGCCAGATATACCCTCCTCTCTTTAGCTTCTTAATCTTTCCTTTTAAGCTCTGCATTATTGCCTTCTCGCTGTTTTCGCTTGCATGATTGTGCTTATTCTGGATGGAAGAACACTTGTCGGGGCTGCTTATACTGCGGATGATAACAGCATTGCGCAGAATGCTTGTACTGCCACTATTGGAAGCGTTCCGAATGATATTTGCACCGCCAATGCTGTCAGAGCTCCGAATGGTATTTGCACCGCCAATGCTGTCAGAGCTCCGAATGATATTTACACCGCCAATGCTGACAGAGCTCCGAATGGTATTTACACCACCCATACTAGCGGAGTTTTGTGAGTTATGTGGGACGCTTTCTGTGAGAACGGTATGAGCTCTACTAATCATGCTAATGCTGCTTCTGTAGTTTATCTCATTGAACTCATCGTTCATGCCTTTTCTGCTTTCTTCCTTTTTGTCATTGTGATTACTGATAGTGTTGTCATCCTCATTTTCTCGTGTACTAACTTCCCCTACAGAAGCAGTAAAACCATTTGCTCCTCCTCTATTAGTACATAGACCGCCCCCCTCTCCATCTGAATCGTATTTTATGTAACTACCGTCGGCATAATACACCGGGCAGTTTATACTGTTCATGTAAATTTTGTCCTTATAAGTAGGAGTAAAGAAAACCTTTTTTTCATTATTTTTTATGTTAAATTCGTAATAGTTTATAGCATCTTGTTCACATCGTTTTTGAAAAGTTGATGAAACGTTATTTGTTTCTATTAAATTTTCATCCATTTCTTTTATTATTTCATATATTTTTTTATTACATTCTACAAATGCTTTTTTTTTTTTATTTGGGTCCATATTGTTTTGTGTCTTCTTAAAATTTATGTAGCGAGTAAAAACCTCTTTCCCATTACCATACAAGAATATAGATATTAGCATATAATAAAAATAAAAAAAATAATCATAACATGATATATTTAAAGTTTTTAAACAAGGTAGATATAATGGAATAAACATTTCTATCATGTCATAACTTTGTATACCTGACAAGTTCAGAACTTTTAAAATAGGTAACCTCCTTATATAATGATTTAGGTTTATTCTTTGTTTATAATTTTTTATTTTTTCAAAACATTTCTTATTACAGTTATACACTATGCTTATATGCTCACATAGTAAATGTAATTTATTTTTATTTATTAAGTTATTCATTTTTTCCTTTCCACGTTTTATTATTTTATCGTTCCCATTTAATTCATGCTTCACCCCTTTCATCTGTATACCCTGTTCATTGCACTTACGCGTAGTATCTACATCACAGTTACTTGTGTTTTCTGCGTTTTTTTCATTCTTCTTAAATCTGTCGTTTTTTTTTTGGAAACAAGGGCCTACTTTATATATGTGTGCAATTTGTTCATGCTTTTCCTGCACATTGGTCATATTTTGTTCACTTTGTTCATAATTTTCCTGCACATTGGTCATATTTTGTTCACTTTGTTCATAATTTTCCTGCACATTGGTCATATTTTGTTCATTTTGTTCATAATTTTCCTCAACAACATATCCACTTTTTCGATTTCCCCTTTCATCGCCCCTTTGATTGCCCTTTTTGTCGGCCTCTTCGTAGCTTTTCTGCAAAAGTATCTCCTGAATATGCGCGAGATCATTCTTCGTTACACAGTCAAAAGATAAATTATTTAACAGAATTTCTTTTGAAAAGAATTCAAAAATTATGCCATAACTTGAATAAATAAAAAGAGGACAATTCACGTCATTCAGCCCATGAATGTGTAGTTCTTCCAATGTGTTTGCATGAGAGCTAAGAAGTAAACTGATATCATAAAAATTTGCGTTTCTTATAAATTCCCCTTTTAGTATTATCTTTTTCAAAAAGGATTTTTCATTTTCAACTAGCTGTTTTCTGTTAATACCGAAATTAATATTTTTCTTGACTGAAAAGTGGAGGGAAAAAAAAATAAAAAATAAAATAAAAATAAAAAAATAAAGAAAAAAAAAAAAAAAAAAGGAAAAAGAAAATATAAATATAAAATAAAATAAAGTGGGAATGGTGTCTATTATACGAAATTGCATCTATAAAAATGCACTGTTTAAGGTACAAATAGACATGGCACGCGTAAGCGTACACACATATATGTGTGTAAGAGACGGAGCTCAAAACCGGTTTACAATTGTGTAATTATGTATATTTAAGGAAATTGTAAATAGTAGCAGCCGCTTTAAAAAATATCATAAACGAAGAGGTGTGTTTACTTTGTTGTGTTATGTACTATTTTGTTTTGTCTTGTTCTATTTTGCTTTGCTTTGCTTTTTTTTCTGTTTTTTCTGTTTTTTCTGTTTTTTCTGTTTTTTCTTTTTTTTCTTTTTTTTCCATTTGTTCTGTTCTCTTTCATGCTTAACGCTTCTTACCATAGTGCGGGTTAGAGTAAATATTTTTTTCGTCCTTTAATATGGACAGGAAAAAGGAGCTGAATTTATTTGGCTTTATAAACTTTACAAATTTAATGTAGTTATTTAAATTAACGCAACTGATCAGACTATAAGCTTTTTCATCCTTCAAGTATTCATAAAAACTTTTGCTGACAAGATTAAGTTTTAATGCTTCATTAATGGTTAAATATTTTATTATATTAAAAAAAGCATCACCTGAAATTTCGACCAGAAGTATATTATTCTCCTTACTCATCATATCTCATATGGGGTATGGGGGAGTGGGTTTGAAAAAAAAAAAAAAAATAAACAAAAAAAAGCGAAAAAAAAATAAAGAAAATGAAAAAAAATTAAAAAAAAAAAAAAACACACAAAAAAAAGGAAAAAGAAAGAAAAGAGAGAGGAATTCATAAAATATAGTATAACAAAAAAAAAAAAAAAAATAAAATAAAATAATTAAAATGAACCAATTAGCAAGTGAACGAACTAATTGGTAAGTGAGCGAACTAATTGGAAAGTGAGCGAACTAATTGGTAAGTGAGCGAACTAATTGGTAAGTGAGCGAACTTATTAGTAAGCAAACGAATTAATAGGTGAACGAACGAATTAATAGGTGAACGAACGAATTAATAGGTGAACGAACGAATTAATAGGTGAACGATAGAGTTAATAAGTAAACGAACGAATTTATAAGTAAACGAACGAATTTATAAGTAAACGAACGAATTTATAAGTAAACGAACGAATTTATAAGTAAACGAACGAATTTATAAGTAAACGAACGAATTTATAAATTTACGAATGAACAAATTAACGATGGAACAAATTAACGAATGAGCAAATTAACGGATGAATAAATTTACGAATGAATAAATTAACGAATATATAAATTGACGAATGAATAAATATACGAATTAATAAATAAACACGCTCAAAGGGAAAAAAAAAAAAAAAATTTTAAGGAAATTTTTCAAGTGTGCAAAGAAAATTTGCTGCACTTTGCCATTTATTTTGTGCCTCTAATTTTTCGAAGCTTTATAACACTAATTTTGTATTTGTAACTTTCCATTACTCTTTTCATATGGTACCTCATCCCCTGGGATGGATGAAAATGATAGTTTATACTATTCTTGGATAGTTTTCCTTTTTTTTTTTTTGCTACTTTTTGATTTGTGTTTATGATATTTTTTTGTTACACCTTTTCTTAGCTTAGCTAGTTGGTCGTTTTTCCTCTTTTATTTTCCTTTTCTACTGCTATGCCGCTATGCTGCTATTCTGTCGTTTCATGGTATTCTTAGTTTTTCTTCACATCCCTCATTTATTTGTGTTGCTTGTGCTATTATACTGTTTTTATATTTTTTTTTCTACTTTTGCACTTTAACGCTTTTGCATCTTTTTCCTTTAGATTTTATTTTTAATTTTTTTTTAATTTTTTTTTAATTTTTTTTTTAATTTTTTTTTTAATTTTTTTAATATTTTTTCCCTTCTTTCCTTATTTCAAAATGAGCTATATATTAATATAAATTTAAAAAAAAATGAACAAAAATGCTAAAACTCAGAAAGGGCTTTTTTCATCCATATCGTTCGCAGTTGAACTATAATTCTCACATATTTGTGGGAATAAACAAAAATGGAATATTATTTTTTGCAAATACAAGGGCGGAAATCCCACCAGTAATTGTTGATAGTGAAAATGCTAATGATAAGAAGGATATAATACTAAAATTTAAGGATGAATCAAATTTGGAAGGAGAAAACAGGAGTGTTATTATAAGGGATAAATATGTGGTCGATGATACGTTCTCTTCTTATATAACAACAAGGAGAAAATTTTTAAATTTCTTTTCCTATGATATAAAAACATATCAAGACAATATGCTTTATAAAAAGAGTAATGGGTGTGAAAATGCTTTTTTATATTCAACAAAAATTAAACAGTTAAAATATAGTGATAGGATAAGTACTAATATCTATGTTCATATTTTTAATTCTCATTATGATGGTGCTAATAGCTTAGGTGATGCTGCTCCATCCTTTATAGGTCATAATAAATTTTTTTTTAAAAAAAGTCTATTTGATATATTATTTAAAAAATATAGCTTAGTTTATTTTTTTACAGATACAAATCATATCAGTGAAATGGGAAAATATTTGAACGATTTTGTTTTGCAAAATAAAAAAAAGTGTAACATAGAACATGAAATAATTAATACAGAAGGATGTTTTATAAAATTAAAAAAAAATGCACATCCCATTCATTTATTTTATTGTTATGTGCCACCTTATAAATTCTTCTTGTCAACCTATTTCACTAAAAAAATTGCACTAAGTTTAAGAAATGCCCATTTCGATAATGCTAATAACAGGAATTTCTTTTTTTTAACGAACAAACTAAATGCGCAGGATGAAAATGCTTTATTGTTATCACACACTAATAATTGTACTTCTCATAGTAACAGTAATAGTAACGCGCACTATTACAGTGCGAATAACTCGTTACCATCACTCCTGTTGTTCGATGAACACTGCTACGTTAGGTACCATATTAAGGGGTTATATACAAACGAGGCATCCCACTATCTTTTCAACGTCCTCTTAAATATATAGCGCATGCCCTACTGGGGAGAGCCACAACCATCGGGCAGTAAATGACGTAAACAGGTTTAAGTGCACTGAACGTAATATGTGATAGTATGTTTTCTAAAATAGCAAAAAAAAAAAAAACAAATACACACACGCGCACACACACACATACATACATATGTACATACGTACATACAATTGCACGCCCGCGAGAGGGAGATAAATTGCTGAGAAAATTGTCAAACGTGTTATGCTTTTCCGTAAAAGGGGAAAAAGGTGGTAGTGTCTGTTGGATTTGGATTTATCGAAGTGATTAACAAACCGTTAGCAGTTAAAAAATTATTTGTATTTTAAATTACTATTTGCACAGATGAAATATGTGGAAGCTACGCGTGTTTATGCGTACAGGGTACATACACATGTGCAAATATATATATATATATATATATATATATATATATATGCATATGCATGTACATATGTGTAAGATTCATTCTCTTGTAGCTGGATTTTATGGCAATTCATAATTTTGGCACTCGCATCATAAATTGAAAAAGAAGGAAAAGGGAAAAAATAGCAAAAAATAGCAAACAAAAAAAAAAAAAAAGGGGAAGAAATGCGAAAAAATAGGGAATAAAAATGGAATAATAAGGGGGGAAAAAAAAAAAGAATGTTCCAAATTAATTTTGATGCAAGCTGATCATTCATTTTAGAGAAACACGCAATTGAAGCGTACCTTCCCCTCCCACTTTCATTTTTATTTCAATTAATTTTGCTTCATTTTGTTTAACTTCATTCAGTTTTACTTTAATCAACCTTACTGCATTTTATTTATTATTACTTTTTTTTAATTGCGCAAAATAGTGCTGTACGCACCTTTGCAAATTTCAATTTTCCATTTTACGACTATTCTCGTGCCTTTGCCATTTTGTTTTTGTGCTTCAATAAATTTGTTTACGTTTATTCATACGTTTAATTAGTTATTTACTTATTCGTATGCACATATATTCGTTTGTACATTTATTTGTTTATTATTCATTTTCCCCCTATTTCCCAAATTATGGAAATTTCCCATCCTTCACCTATTTTTGCGTGCATTTTACACCTCTCTACTTTTTTTATTCATATTGTGTTTAAGTTCCCCCCTCCTCTCTCCCTCCCCCCAAAAAAAAAAAAAGATATCCACAGACTTACAACACAATGGAGCGTTTTAAAATAATGTATTTAGTGTAAACCATTCGCATTTACATTTGCATTTACATTCGCATTTACATTCGCATTTACATTCGCATTTACATTCGCATTTACATTTTCATTTGCATTTATGTTAGTCCCCTTGATGCATTAAAATTCTTTTTAATTTTTTGCCGTACACTTGTGTTACCCTTATTTTTTAGTAGTGCTTATTTGGTCTTTTACCTGGGTCTTTTTAGAGTTTACACTTTTCATTTTCTGGTCGTTTCTTCACCGTGCTATGTTCGGCTGTTTATTAATTTTCACATAATAGTTTATTCCATTCGTTCGTTCAATTGTTTGTTTGTTTATTCCACTCATTCGTTCGCTAATTTCTGTTTATCTGCACGGAACATGGGAAAATGCCGTGTCTGAACAAAAGCTTGAGCAAGAGTATTAACGCGCTAGTACTCCACTTGGAATTTGTAAAATGTAAAAATTTATCTGATTACAAAAAGAAGGGGAAGTTCTACTTAATAATTACTTACGATCATTTAATTTTTTATCAAAAGGACTTCTATGAAATACAGTTCAAAATATTCTTTAACGAAATCCTGCATATATTCCATTGCGATCAGTCAAATTATGTACATGTTACTCTGAAGGAAAATTCGGTAATTGGCTCATCTTTTGATTGATGCCATGCATATATGCATGCGTATATATATGTACATATGCAGTTGTATATATTTAGACATGTATATGTATTCTTCTATTTCCATGCTCATGTTTGTTCAGAAAAATGTTGGTTTTCGAATTTGAATGACTACTTGCTGCTTATCATATTGATTACTTAAGAATAAATTAGTTTGTCTACTTAATGCATGTTTCCCTGTAATATTCCACCAGTTCATTTACGTGCACTTCGTTAGACTCCATTTTCTCATAACTTCTTTCCTTCTTACTTTCCTTTCAAAACAGCTAACTAACGACATAGGAATAAAAGGAATCAACAAAAATATTTTGATTAAGCAGTTATGCGTTGGATATAGTACTTACTACATGTTTCACCTGAACAGGGTTAGGAAATGAGAAAGTTAGAGTGCACACGTAGTACTTGAGCACGCAGGCATATATACGGATATACATACACACATATACATACGTACATATATATATATATATATATATATATATGTGCATATATGTATATACATGTGCTTGCGTGAAGTGATATACATCAACTCTATCCTACCCAACCTTCATCCTTTAATCCTTTTTTTTAAGAATTCTTATATGCCTATTACAAAGGAAACATACGAGGAGAGATGTAACAGAACAAAGCAAAATTCGCCTCTAAAGAAGCTTGACTTTTCTATACAACCATTTATAGGGTTAATTCGAATGCTCTACATTTCCTCTGTTGAACGAACATAACAAGCATGTACATGCATATGCACATGCGGGCATATATATATGCATGTATGTATGTATGTATGCATGTATGTATGCATGTATGTATGTATGTATGTATGCATGTATGTATGTATGTATGTATGCATGTATGTATGCATGTATGTATGCATGTATGTATGTATGTATGTATGCATGTGTGTATGTATGTATGTATGTATACATGTATGTATGTATGCATGTATGCATGTATGTATGTATGTATGAATGTATGTATCCATGTGTATATATATATCTGTATGCGCAAGTACAATTTTTCCCCTTAGGTACAGAAAGATCGTATTTGACGACTATTTTTTTTTTATGCATAAGTCTTTCCAAAGTGAGTTTCCTCCCCCTTCAAAAAAAAAAAAAACAAAATTGCATCTTTTTATTTTGTTCTACGTTGTTTTAAATTATTTTATTTTGTTCTACATTGTTTTAATTTATTTTATTTTGTTTCATTTCTTTTTGTTTTAAGTAATTTTTTTTTTTTTTTCTTATTTTTTTCTTGATAGATTTCACCACTGTTTCGAGCGAGAGTGCATTCTACGTTGATTATAGAGGTAGCACCATATAAAGAGAAAAATGAGATATTCATATAAGAACGAGGAGTAATATTGTGTTATTTAGAGTTACCTTAAGGGCGTATCTTTTTTCTTTTTTCTTTCTTTTTCATATTCTTTCCATCTTTTATTCCTTTTTCTTCTTTTTTTTTTTTTTTTTCATCATGGTAGGCATCGAAATATGCATCAAAATAGATGACAAAAAAAGTATGATAGAGCTGGAGCAGGTAACATAAAAAGTAGGTAGAAACACAAACATTAATGTATATGCACAAAAAGAAGAAATTATTATTTTACATTTTCTCGATACGAATTTATAGACAGCGGACAGCAATTTCTATCAGTTGGCTAGGAATCATCTTAACTTTTTAATCGTAATATTGTTTTTTGAAACGTAGAAAATGTGCGCATATTCAGCTTATGCAGGTGCATACACTGTCATTGCATACATTACACCGATACACCCACTAACTGCTTCCTCTTCAGAACGATATGAAACTTCCCCTAGTCATCAGAAGAAACTTCTATTACAAGAAAATGAATTTATCAGACGATTTAGCCAAATGGGCAGGTTATGAGGTATAAATATAAGAATCGAATTTGTTTTACTTTCTTTAAAGAATTAATTTTTGTTTTTTTTTTTTTTTTACATGTACATGGAAATGTGCTTTCAGTAGCGCTTTCCCTGCGATAAGAACAGGAAGCCGCAGTTTGTTATATGCATATACAAATGCATATTAGCATGTATACATTAACGTGTACATATTAACATGTATGCATAAATGTGTACATATTAGCATGTATACATTAACGCGTACATATTAACATGTATGCATAAACGTGTACGTATTAACATGAATCTATTAACACGTGTAATGTTGTTGCATATATGTTTGCATGCATATGCGTACGTGTATATTTAATGGCAGATATACCTGAAGAACGAAACGCACACCATTGTCTGTATAATATTTAGGAGAACATGTAAGAACAAAAACGAAAAAAAAAGTAAATTGTATGAACATGATCAAATTTACACTTGAACATACGTTCTCATATTAAAAAAAAAAAAAAAAAAATCAGATATCCCCCCCCTCCTCGATAAAAGGCAAGATATATACGTCACCTTTAGGATGTCCCACCAAAGTCAACAGGGTTATATTATATTATTTATTTTGTTTTTTCATTTTATTTTATTTACTTTTCCGTTCTACGGTTTCGTAAGGCGGCAGAGATGAACATTTGACAAGGGCTATACTTTGGTTGAAATTATCACTAACGTTATGCTTGTGTAGTCATATGTGTGTAGTTACGCGTGTGTGCATGGATATATATGTTTGCCTGTTTACATATTAACACAATTTTACCCACTAATTTTAGAGTTTGATGTAACGGATAAGCATCTGTTCGATGAAGTATATGTTGTTGCAAATTCGATCACCCCCAACGATGTCCATAATACCTAGTACTGCACAGACAAATGAATTTCCACACGTACATGTGTGTGGATATATATATATATGCATATATGTACTTCCTTTTGCTCATTTATTTGCTTCTACTACATGCAATCACACCATTTAATGTAACGATTTGGATATACGAAAAAAAGAGATACCATATAGTAAAGAGGGAAAATTATTTTTCCTTTATCAAGAAACGTATACCTTTATGAAAATTTATTGCTCCCTTTTTTTTTTTTTTTTTTCAATTAATTTTTCCTGTCAAATTAAATATCCTGTCTGGTTCATAACCTTATGCACGGTTCATATTTTTTTTTTTTTTTTTTTTTTTTTTTTATCTCTCTGTATCAGTTATGCCAATTTGATCCAAGTGCAAGTGGACGCATTAATATATAGCCCCGAGATTTACGAATTTTTTGAGACCTCCATAAAAATAAAAGTACGAACAAGAGGAAAAACACATGGTGCAATTAAGCCCGAATTTTCGTTTTTGCAAATTTGTGCTATTCATTAGTGTGTACATATACGTGTGCATTCGTTCGTTTGTCCCAGCCGTCCTACTTTGACTACATAAAGATGTTTTTGAAGTCTATGTTAATAATTCTGAAAGAGGGGGATGTGGTCATCAGTTCAGGTGCGGCAAAAGAGCAGTAGATTCATTGTACTTCTGTGATGTAGTATCCTTCACTCACATTTGTCATATTGCTTCTAGACCTGCTTCATCCTCTGCTTCATCCTCTGCTTCTTCCCCTACTCCTTTCCCCGCTTCTTATATCACTACGCATCATACTTGAATGTCTCTTTTTCGTTAGATATACTGAACTTCTTAGGAGAAGATACGAAGGTGGAAAGGAACCTCGAGTACCTGCTGAACGTTATCCTGAATCAAATTTCGGGTAAAGGGCAACCTGTATTGTTGTAGTCTTCCTTTTTGCATCTGTCTTTTCGCTTCTTTCACGTCATTTTATTTTGCCTCATTTAGTTTCACTGCATATGACTGCATCTTTCTTCCATTTCATTCATTCGTTCATTCATTTATACATTTATTAATTTATTTATTTATTCATCCATTTATACATTTATTAATTTATTTATTTATTCATCTATTTATTCATCCATTTATTCATCCTATTATTCATTCATTTATTTATTCATCCATTTATTTATACATCCATTTATTTATACAACCATTTATTCATCCTTTTATTCATTCATTTATTTTTTATTTTTTTTTTTTCTCTTGACAGGTGTTAATCTGCTGGATACGCACAAGAGCGAAAGGACAAAAGTTAATAGACTTCTGCACCGTCTGTCTGAGTACTTGATATTCTGTTTGGATGCGGGATTCTTATGTAAGTACTGTGCTGCTAATTAGCGGCTAGTTGAGCGGTATCTGTACGTATGTTCACATGACTGTATTGACTTATCACATTGTACGAATAATTTCACTTTAATTGCTCCTTCTATTTGGGTACCACGCACAAAGAAGTACGCGCACACGTACATGCACATACTTATACACATACATGTAAACATACACATATTTATACACATACACAACCATGCGTACCCACATCGTCCACTTGTACATTAAAGAAAAAAAAAAATTTCCAAAATTTCCAAAATTTCATCCTGAACTTCCTAGCGCACAAATACAACATTGCGGACCTAATAAACGGGGCTATTGCGATTAGCAGGGATAACAAGATGGTTTGAAAAGAAAAAAAAGAGGGTGTTCACCCTCATGCGTTACTGTTTGTATGTTTCGATATTCATTTGCCCATTTATGTTCCCATTTATCTGAACCTTCACGTACTTACGTGAGAACTGCTACACAACCCCGACTTGATGCCATTTATATTTGCAGGCGATGGACAACATTATCAGCTTTTTCTTGCACGTACGAGAGAAGGATTACGTGAAGGGGTACGAGAGCAGTTGTCTAGAGTTACTACAAGAAAATGATAATTTGGATATAGAGTTAGGGTCATTGCTTGATAGCAATAATTATAGTGTAAATGATTTTTTCCTTTTTTATTTACATCAGTGTGGTTACATAAACAAATATTTCTGTTACAAAAATGATGATAATTATAAAAAAATAATAGCATATATTTTAAAATATGGAATAAATATAAAAATAAAAAAAAAAATTTGCAAAAATTTATTAGTCTTTTCCAATGATTACAAGAATAAATATTATGCTCTAATGAATTCAATCATTTCGTTTTTAAGTAATAACTCAGACCATAAAAATTTGTGTCAATTGATTTTGAGTACCTTAATAAATATAACAAATGAAAATAATAAATTAAAAGAGTGCTTATTAAAATTAAATATAAGTATGATAAGTAATTTTTTAATATTATCAAATGATTATGATATAATAAATAAAATAGTATTGTTATATATAAACCTGAGTAAAGAAGAATATATGTGCGAAGACATAATAAATAATGGATTGCTTATAAATTTTGTCGATATACTTTTCAATATATATCACATAGATATAAGATTAAAAAAGGATATATGTATAAATATATTATGTATTTTGGGCCAATTCTTTAATTATAAAAAATATTACATATTCATATTAAATCATTATATTGGATTAGTTGATGTAGCTATTTATATATACCAAACAACAGACAGCTTTTATTTTGATAAAATTAAATTAATTTTTTTTTTTAAACAGCTTGTTCAATATTCTTATATATTAAAAGATCAAGTATGTAAACATTTATGTCCTTTAATAATTAAAGAAATTTATTTATTTCAAAATAATGATTTTATTTATTCCTCCTTAAATTTATTTGATGTCTTATGTGACTACAAAATTAATTGCTTATATCTTCATACTATGCAAATATTACCATTATTCCATTTTATAAAATCGATCAATATTATTGATTTGTACAAAAAGGTAATTAAACTTGAGGATAAGGTTAAGAAGAACCTTAAAATTGTTACATGAGGAGTAGGCAGTCTGGAAGCACCACGATACAGCGCTGCACAGTGCGGTGTGGGAGATAGCCCTCTAATGATTGATATTTATGAAATGTAGGTGATAATGGACCGCTTGCCAAACGACCTTTACACCTTCTCCGTTCGATGGGCATTCACTCGAATTTCTTCACGGCAACAATGACAGGTTCGTTCTGTAATAAGAAATTGTATAAATTGAGCTCGTGTGTGTATGTGTGCCTATGCATGTTTATGTATAATTACTCATTTGGTTTTAAAAAAAAAAAAAAAAAAAAAAATTTCATGCACAGACGAAAATGTTTACATTCGTTTTCTCTTCCCTATTCTGCAGATACTCAAATGGGTAAACTTCATTCCCGTTTAACCAACGGGCGATTTTTAAAAAGTGCCTTACCTACAGATTTAAAGGAAAAAAAAAAAAAAAAAAAAAAAAATGACAATGGTGGGTGAAAGAAATGGTATAAAATAGTGGAGTATGGCATAGTAAATCATGATATGGTGGAATATAACAAAAAGGAGTGCATCATAATAAAGCATGGAATGAAAATGCATAAAGCAGGATTGATTCAACTTTCTCGTAAGGAGTAACCCTTCCTTCCTCCTTTCTTTGCAAAAGTTCTTCACATTTCCCACTCCCCCCCCCTTTTGCAATTTTTTTCCGTTTCATTTTCTCACAACTTTATATTATTATGTGTACTTACATCTCTGAAATCGCAAATATATTTGAACAAATTCCACATGAGATAAATATAAACAGATACAAATGTCAAAGGGACAAAAAATAAATAAAAAATTTCCACCTTAGAAAAGTACTTTAATGCACTTATTTTCTCTTCATCTTTTTCTTCTGCATTACAATTTTTTTGGACAATTTCTTTTTTTAAATCATTACTTTTTGATGTTTTCCATGTTTTCGATGTTTTCAACGTTTTCGATGTTTTCAACGTTTTCGATGTTTTCAACGTTTTCAACGTTTTGAGTGTTTTAAAGTTCGTAAAAAAAAAGACACTGTGTTTTTTAAAAAAATTTGAACAAAAAAATTTAATCATTTTTAAGGGAGGAGAAGAACGATGTGAGAAAAAAAAAAAAAAAAAAAAAAAATATAAATATAAAAAAATAAAAAAAGGTGCCAACATGGGAGAGACAACGTTCAAATGGGAGTTAATATTGACAAACAGAAAAATGGCAGCAAATGTATAAGCAAATACATTTATGTACGTATGTACGTATGTACGTATGTACGTATGTACGTATGTACGTGTACATGTATGTATAAACGTATACACCGTAATAACATAAAAGGCACGCCGCAAAATGCAAAATTGTGGAACTCCCTATTAAGGCATAAACAAATTTTGAAATTTTTTTCTTCTTATCAAGTGATCTGCGCAATGAAAGAGAAAAAAAAAAAAAAAAAAAATAAGTAAATAAATAATCAAACGAATAATCAAACGAATAATCAAACGAATAATCAAACGAATAATCAAACGAATAATCAAACGAGTAAATTATCAAACAGATAATAAGGACGATATATCAATTTCGGAATACGATTGGAAGGTGCACAAATTTTTTCTTTTTTTTCGCTTGCATAAAACTACCTTTAAGATCTATTTTTCTGTTGGGTGTGTTATCCTTTGTTTCGTTGCATATCACGTTTAAGCTGTGCCCCTACAAAAAAAAAAAAAAAAAAAATATAAAAAAAAGAGAAGCAAAATGAAGCAGGGCAAAACAAAACAAACCAAAGTAGAACTTTTACTTAGCACTGCAAAAACAAGCGGCATATAACTAAAAAGGAGCAAAAAATGTTTATGCACGAGAAAAAAAAAAAAAAAATTAATATCCTTTTTCATACACCCGTTTTCTCATTTACTCATTTGTGAATTAATTTTATGTATTATGTTTATTTTTTTTTTTTTTTTTCTTTCATTACTTCCTTTAGTTTATTATATGCTGAATGTATCTTTTCAAACATTTTTTTCCACGTGTTTATGCTATAAGCATTTACAATTTTTTTCGTTATAGGGCAGTAAATATTCGCAGTCATATCTTTGTTCTCAATTATTTGATTGTTATAAATATCGAGGGTTATTCCGTTTTTACAAATATCGTTGGAATAAAACTACATAAGAAAAAAAGGGGAAATAAATCAAAAAAAAGAGATATAATTACTCCATCTTTTGCAAGATATGCTAGCGTTTTTCGTCATTCTTTGTTATTTTTTGTCAGTGTTTGTAACTTTTTATCATTTTGATCATTTTTGCCATTTTTATCATTTTTATCATTTTTGTCATTTTTATCATTTTTGTCATTTTTATCATTTTTGTCATTTTTATCACTTTTGTCATTTTTTGTCATTTTTTGTCATTTTTTGTCATTTTTTGTCTTTTTTCGTTGTTTTTCCATTTGCTCTATCTTAATTTTTATTTTATTTTATTTTATTTTTTTTTTTGGTACCTCAAAAAACCCATAGAGCAACTTTGAAACATCTTCTTCGTTAATTGGGAAATTTTGAAAATTGTTCTTTATCTCCCTGAAGAGGGTAATTAAAGGGTGTCATGAAGGTACATGCATATGTGTAATTATGTAAATGAATATATATATGTATATATACATATATATATATATATATATTTGCCCCTTCAGTCATTTTTGTTATTCTCTTACTCCGTTTTGGTGTAAAAGGGCATTTGCACATCATCTTGAAGGAAGAAGTCTGTAAAGAGTATGAACAATTAAAATATATTAAATACGTTTATTTAAAAAAAAAAAAAAAAAAAAAAGGACATACTTCCTTGCTTACATTCACTGTTGATTTCAAAAGACGCAGCGTTTACTCTTTCTATTGATCTATTTGAGAAAAATAAATAAATAAAAAATAATAGTATACATAAATATAAGTCCAAGTGGATTAGTAGAACATGGATGCATATAAAGGAACGGGATTTTCATCTCATTAAAATGAAAAAAAAAAGTGGTTACACAAAACTTTCCTGCCTACTTATACAAAGGTAATAAAGGCACCGCTAAATTTTGAAAAAAGAAATAGGTTAATAAAAATAAAGCATACGAACTGAATGTACCTTGGGACCTTTTAAAAAAAAAAAAAAAAAATTAAAAAATAAAAGTGTGCTTAAATATACTTGTAAAACTGATGTAAGGTTATATATATATATATATATATATATATATATACATATAGCAAAAGAAAAAAAGAAATTAAATACATATAATGCATATGTATGCACATATGTATAACATATAGCTACTTTTTTTTTACCGACATTACCTGTTGTTTATATTTTTTTGCTTTGCCCAGTATTTTATTATTCTATTAATAATGGTTATTCGTTCATCAATATTACAAATTGATGAAACAAATTTTGTGTTTACTATTGCTACTGTGTTGTTTATACTAATATCACATATATTATTTTCTCCTTTATATATTTTAGCTATAGGAACGGATGCCTTAATAATATTAACTGTTAAAGAAGGGTATATTAAATTAATTGCACTTTTTATTACTTTTAATATGTACAAATATGAATTTTTGTCTTCGCAATTTTCCACAACTATGCAACAGTCAATGTCTGAGTTTCTTATCCTTTAAAAATGGGAGAAGCATAAATAAACGTATGTGTGTACGCACACGAGCATGTGAGTATGCATAGGAAAAATGGTTACATAAAAACGCACACACGAACAAATGATCAAACAAATGGGCGAACAAAAGTGTAAACAAAGGTGCGAACAAAAGTATATTCAAACGTATGAACAAAAGTGTATTCAAACGTATGAACAAAAGTATATTCAAACGTATGAACAAAAGTATATTCAAACGTATGAACACATGACTTGTTAAGGTAAGAATAACTTGTTCTTCCTTAATTTAGGCCCAGCTAGCCAAAATTATCAATTTTTTTTTTTTTTCTTTTTCTACAATTTCGTGACTTCTTAATTTTACAATTTCTCAAAATTTCAGTTAATGGTTACCATATATTATTCTCACACGATCCAACGAAATAAATTTTGCCCTTCAAATTTGGCATGATTGCACTTCTTAATAAAAAATAAATTTCTTCCTTTTTTTGATTAATAAAGCAATTTTCTGTTAACTTTTTATGAATATCTAAAATTTCTTTTTTCAAATTTCCTTGATTTAAAAAATCATTCGTTAAGTGAATTTTGTTAGTTTTTTTATATTTGGCTGACATAGAGTCCTCAAAAGATGAAAAATCTCTACTGCATATGTAACAACTATTCGGTTTTTTCTGTTTAAGAATTAGACTTCTAATGCCTTTTTTCTCATAAATTCTTTCAGTGAGCGCTTTCGCTATAGTGAGGCAATACTGTTTATCATTTAATTTTATTATCTTGCTCTTTTCATAAACAGCAACGTTTTTATTTGTACTATCATTTCTTTTGAATTGGTTATAATAATAAGTGTTACTATCTATTCTTTTTAATAAGAAATGGAATAAGCATTTCTTTTTCTCTTGTTTTTGAATAAAATTGCTTTTTATGCAACATGGTGTTCTTAAACATACATTAAAGTGCCTACCTCTAAGAAGGCCTTCCATTTTTGTTCAACAAGACCCTATTTTGTGTTTCCCTCATTGTTGTATCTAGCATGTCGTGGCGAGTGTATATATATACACAGTATATGCACAACACAACCTATTTACAATACAACGTATGTACAGTACAATGTATGCACGTAATACACACGTTGCGAATTTACTAAAACGCATTTAATTATTTTCCACTTTCCAAAACTTACGACGTTCTACGTTTTCAAATATATATTTATATAGACTGAATTATGAATGATGAAGAAACATTTTTTTTTTTTTTTTTTTCTTTTTTAGCATAAATTTGTTTATTGCTATTCTATGTTATATATCCTTATAATTGTATATACGTAACTGTTCAATATTTTTTTCTCCATAATAAAATGGAAACAATAATGTTGAAACTAATTCAAACGCATTTAATTCAAATGTAGAAATTTTGAAGTGTATAAATATAGATTATAACCCACGAAAATTAAGATTAACAAAAACAAACCAACGACGTTAAACAGATAAAGCATAACATTAAAAAAAAAAAAAAAAAAAAAAAATTATGAACAGGGCATATTTTAACATTCTTCGATTTACCCTGTATATGTACAGAAAAAAAAAAAAAAAATATACCTGCAATAAGAAAAGAAGGAAGATATAAAAAGGAAAAGAAAAATGAGAAGTTCAACTGCCCAATAACTATTACAATAAGTGTCCCAGTAATCTATTCTTAAAGAACTTATCTCAAAAAGAAACTAAAACTACGAAGTGCTTGCAATTTTAACACATGCTCCAAGTGCCAGCTTTACTTTGTGTTTATATGTTCTTTACTTATGTCATATAAGAAATACCGTACGTGCGAATTGTACCATTAACAATTGTGAGTGTAAATAAAATACTTAAAAAACAAAAATTGATTTTTATCATTTCTCCTTTGAAATGATTTTTTACGTAAGGCTTAATATATTTTTTTATCAACATGGATTTTGCTTAAAGAAAATATTTGTATTTTTTCAAAGGAAAAAGGGAAAAAAAAAGAAAAATTAATTATAACGAAATGGAAACATTTCTTAATGCTGGTAACAAAATCGCGGGGATTTTGCAAAACAAAAAATGTGTATATATACATATATTATGTATATGTGCAGGACAAATATTCGCAGGTACATGACATTTAAGAAATAATAAAATTACGGTGGAACAGTGACAAGTGTAAATAGCACATGTATTACTAAACATAAAAATATTAGAGAGTTGTTAAAAAAGGGAAGCATTATGTGTTCAATTAGAAGAAATTATGGGCATATTTGGGAAATCCATTTTGTCTTAAAGTACTGTATATATGTATGTTTATTTTTGGTTCTTTAGCTTTAATATTTCATCCAAATCATTTTTACTGACTTGTTCATATCTAGCAAATTCCATTGTGTAAGTACCTTGGCCTTGTGTTATTGCTCGAATTTCATTTATATAATTAAACATGTGTTTTAAAGGAATATCTGCATATATATAAACAGTATTAATGTTGTTAATAATGTTCGTTACTAATCCTTTTCTTTTAGTTATGCTTGTTAAAATATTACTCTGATGTTCATAATTTGATATAATTTCTACGAGCATAATTGGCTCCAAGAGTACAGGGCAAAAATTATTATAATTTTCTTTGATTAAATTTATTGTAGCTTTTTTAAAAGCTAAATCATTACTATCAACTTCATGAATTTTTCCTCCAATTAATCTCATTTTCATATTAATAATTTCTGAACTGTTCAGGTAACCCTTTTCAATTTGTTCTTTAAAAGCTTTTTCAATTGAGAGGATAAAATTTTTTGGTAAATCATTACCGATTACTTCATTCACAAATATACAATGTGTAGTATCATTATAATTATCTGAAACTGTTTCAAAAATCGCATGTACGTGTGCATATAATCCTGCACCCCCTTTCTGTTTTTTGTAAGTATATGAACATTCATATGGTTTTGTGATCGTTTCTTTAAAATTAATTTTTGGATTTTTTAAATTGACATTAATATTAAATTCTCTTTTTAATCTCTCTTTGTAAATTTCTAATTGTAATTCACCAATACCTTCAAAAATTATTTCCTTTGTTTGTTCATCTGTTTTTACATAAAATGTTGGGTCTTCCTTCGTGAATTTACTCAATGCTTTTGTTAATTTTAATACATCTCCTTTTTTTAAAATTTCGACTGCAACAGATATAACAGGTTTAGGTACATAAATATTTAACAAGTGAAAATTTGAATATATTCCATTGGTATAAGTTGTTCCTGTTTTACCACTTAGTCCATTTATAGCAACAATATCACCAGCGTGTGCTTCATTAATTTCTTGTGCTGTATTTGAATGCATTTTCATAATTTTTTTTATCGACTCTTTTTTATTTGTTATCATATTAGTTATCAGTTCTTTCTTTTTAATTTTCCCTTGATATAAACGAAAGTAACTCATTTGTCCATGCATAGAATCTTCTTGTATTTTAAATAAAAAACCTACCATAGGTAAAGTGCTGTCGCATGATAACTGAACTTTTTTTTTTTTTTTTTTTTTTTCTCAAAATTTCCATCAAACGTTTCGGTCGTAAATTCGTTACCTTTGTCTTCTTTTGTGTGCTCTTCTGACCACCCTTGCATCTTTTCCAGGTAATCAAAACTGCCGTTATTGCTATCATTGCTATCGTTGATGCCATTCCTTCCGTTCCTCTCACTATTAGCGTCCTCATATATGTAACCACAGTTACTTATCTCCCTTGGTGAAGGTAAAAAGTTGCACACATAATTTAATAAAATTTGAATGCCCACATTATTTTTCGCACTACCTAGACAAATGGGAGTTATTTTATTTTTTATTGTGCATCTACGAAGAGCATCATAAACGTCCTCCTTTCTAATATCATTTATATCATTGTTCAAGTAGACATCTGCAAATTCGTCATCCCTATCAGCTAATTTTTCAAAAATTCGATTTCTCAATAAATCTCTTATATGTATAGAAAACGATGGGTCATGCTTTAACAACTCTTCATCATCCTTTACCTCTTGAATTAATACCCCATTTTTTCCTTTAAATAAATAACCCTTTTTATGAACTAAGTCATATACTCCTTTAAATTTTTGTTCAATTCCAATGGGCATTTGTAATAAAACAGTATTCAAATTTAATTTTTTTTCAATTGTACTTAATGTTCTCTCAACGTTTGCTCCATCTCTATCCAATTTATTTATAAATAAAATTCTTGGAATGAAATACCTATCCATTTGTCTATTTACTGTTAATGTTTGACTTTGCACACCTGACACACCACAAATAACTAAAATACCTGCATCCAATACTCTTAGGGACCTTTCTACTTCAATAGTGAAATCTACATGACCTGGTGTGTCAATTATATTAATTGTAAATTTCTTATTATTTACATCCCAGTTACAATTCGTTGCTGCTGATTGTATTGTAATTCCTTTTTCTCTTTCTAAATCCATCGAGTCCATCGTTGCTCCTACTCCATCACTTCCTCGAACTTCATGTATACTTTTTATTTTACCAGTATAATATAAAATTCTTTCTGTTAATGTAGTTTTTCCTGCATCAATATGTGCACTTATTCCAATATTTCTCAAATTTTCTACACAATCTGATGAAAATTTGCATGAACTGTTCAGAAAAAAAAAAAAAAAATTCTGATTTTTGTGCAACATTTTGGCTAGCTCGCAAGCATTTTTTTTTTTTAAAATTATTGACCTAAAACCCATCATTGTGATTAAGAAAATCTTTGTGAAAATTTAATCCAACCGTAAATGTTAATCTGCATTGTGCGGCATTAAGAAGCATTCGAACGTTTGAATATTTGAGTACGTTAATATTTGAGTATGTTAATATTTGATTAAGCGAATAACTGAATATTTGAACATTCGACTATTTGAATGCATCAACATTTTAAGCAATACGAAATACGAAGCTGTAAAAAGGAAAAGAAAGGAGTGTTTGGGGGCGCAAGATGTTGTTATATATCCACAAAAAAAAAAAAAATTGCAGATATTGCAGATATACTAATGGTCGGAAAATATACAAAAATGTGTTTGTTTGTATTTGTAAATACTCGTACGCTCTTGTGCATGCACTTATGTATGTATATGTGTGAAGGGGCAATAAAATGAGGAGAAAAAAAAAAAATTAAAACAAAAAAAAATGGAAATAGAAATGGAAGTAGAAAGAGATACGTTACGGGTACAAACAGTGATATCATATGAACATGGATGTGGAATAATAAACAAAATAAAGCAAAACTGAACTATGCGAAACGAAAAGATGAATAGTCGGAGGGAAAAAATAAAAAATAAATAAAATAAAAAAAAAACATATAAACATATAAATAAATGACTAAATAAATGACTAAATAAATGACTAAATAAATGATTAAATGAATGACTAAATAAGTGACTAAATAAATGACTAAATAAATGATTAAATGAATGACTAAATAAATGACTAAATAAATGACAAAATAAATGACCAAATAAATGACTAAATAAATGACTAAATTAATAATTAAACGGAATGAAATAAAATACGAACGAAATAATTCTGAATGAACAAAAAGTGAAGTAAAATAAATGTACAGCTCGCTTAACGTAATTTACGAAGAATGTCAGCTAATGGATAAACACACAAATCAAATTATGAAAGAATTTAATTTTTTTTAAATTGGTAATAACAATTTGGAATATTACAAACATCTCAGTTCATTATAAAATAAAAAACATTAACTTCATCATTTTGGAAATTTTTGGAAATATAGATAGCTATGGATTATGAGCTGTATTTATTTTCAAACATTTTAGGTAGTTAATCTGTTACGCAGAAGTTAATCAAGCAAATTTTTGTTTCACATGTTTGTATATATATGTATTATATGTATACATATGTATTATATGTATATATATGTATTATATGTATACATCTGTATTATATGTATATATATGTATTATATGCATTATATATATTTATATGTATTATTTGTATTTATTCTTTCACTCGTTTACTTTTGTATTGGACTCCTTACTTGTTTAGCCACTTCCCTACTTAAGCTATTTTTTTAAGAAGAATAAAAACCGTCCGTCCAACTCTTATATGAAACCTATTTTTTTTCCAATTTTTTTTTTTTTTACCTTATAGGCATATTTATTGTAATTTTAATATTCATTTTTCATTACCTATTTTCCGACGTAGAAGAAATGACATAACGGTGTTCTCATATCAGTTCGTATGATTACAGTTGTTATATGTGTGATATCAAACCATCTGAGCTATTTTCTTAAAATTTATTCAAAGCTATTCATGCAGTACCAACAGTACATATAGCACATATATATATATATATATATATATATATATGCCCACCGTTACCACTTTATGTTGTTTGTTTGCCTATGAACAGATAATAGTTTATGGTAAGGGTTGTATAGCTCGTAGTAATTAAAGAATATACTATGAAGCAACTGTAGTACCCGTTAACCAATTATACAAATTTTGTGAACGCTTTTTAAGTTTTATTATTATTATTATTATTATTATTTTTTTTTTTTTTTTTTTTTTTTTTTTTTTTTTTTTTTTTTTTTTTTTTTTTTTTTTTTTTTTTTTTTTTTTTTTTTTGCCCCCTTGTTCTGTTTTTTCAATAGAAACATGAAAGACAGCGAATTTGTTGGAGGCAGGTTAAAATTAAGAGAGGTAAAAATTAAGAAGAGCAAGAAAAGTAAAAAGAATAATAGGAAAGAAAAATATAGGAGTGAAGAGAAGGAAAATGTTGTGCGCTATAATGAAGAGAGATATGATGATAAGAAGCAAAGAAATGTTCACACAACTAATGAACATGATTACGCAAATGACTATGCATATGATGATACAAATGAGGATATATATGATGGTTTTAACAAAGGAGTAAAAAAAGGGGAGACGAAAGAAAATACTGAGTCAGCGAATGTAGAAGAAAAACTGAATGAAATACTACAACTAAATTTAACGGAATCGGAAAAAGCATACCAGTTAGTTCTAAAAAAAAGAGAAAAACAAAGAATAGAAAATATTTTAAAAGTAAGCTATCGAGAACGCTTACAAAAGTTTAACGATAACTTAGCATCCCTAAGTGAACATTTTGATATACCCAAAGTTGGACCAGGGTAAAGATAAAATTTTACCACAGGGAAAAGGATATACCTTATATATATTTGTTTTAAAAAAAAAAAAAAAAAAAAAAAAGTATACTAAGATAGAGTAAAATAAGGAGGATAACTTGGAGGGAAAGATCAAAATTTGTAAATATATACCCAGTGCTTTAGTAGAAAAAACTGAAATAGAGAATTTTTTTTTTTTTTTTTTTTTAGTTTTTTACTTTACTGTATTCTCCCGTGTTGTTAAATAATCCCCACCAACACAATAGCCTTTTTTTTGTTTTTTCTGTGTAGCAGTTTGATTGTTTAACAGACTTTTTGATTGCGTGCTTGTTTTTATTTTATTTTGTTTTATTTATTTTTTTCCTTTCTTAAATTAAAAGACAATAAGAAGTTGCTTTAAAGGTTTTCCTTATTTAAAATGTAAACAGGTGCAAGCACATGAATGTGTGTGTACATAAAATGGAATTTAACAAGGTGGTAAAATAAATGAGAAATTTTTAAATAAAGTAAGTTCACATGAAATAACGATGTTGTAGGGGGAAATAAAAGGATGGACAAAATTGTTCATTTAAAAATATTTGGAAAAAATATTAAAAAAAATGCTTTAGCGGTAGATAACACGCCACGAACAATAGGTGCAGTGCTTCACGTACGTGTGTATGTATATATATATATATATATATATATATATATATACATAGTTGCTATAGTAAAAAAGGACAAAAAAAAGTAGTCATTATGTACTATGCCTACTTTATAGGTACAAAAAATAAAGAGGTGTGTGTGCCTATTATTAAGCTAATTTGAACTATTTTTTGTTTTTTTTCCTTACATATATTTAAGGAGAAATATACTTAAATGAATGCAAAACTTGTATCAGTTTGCACTGCAATATAGTGTGTAAACGTAAAATAAATTTTTTATTGAAAAAGTCTTTGTCTACCCTTTTCACATAACTCGACATTTAAGTATGTATACGTGGGCACATGTATGCAACTAGTGCAAGGAGATTCCTATCTTAGGTAAAATTTAAAAATAGTAAAATAAAAAATAAATGCGGAAGAATAGCATTATGGAACAATTTTAATTTTTCTCGTCTTTGTTCGTTATAAATTTAAAAATGTTTATCCTCTTTTACGTAAGTATATGAGCACGGAAAACAAAAAGAAAAAAGGAAAAAAAAAAAAAATTATTTATTTGTAATACTTCTTCGTTTGTTTACTTCTTCGTTTGTTTACTTCTTCGTTTGTTTACTTCTTCGTTTGTTTACTTCTTCGTTTGTTTACTTTTTCATTTGTTTACTTCTTCATTTGTTAACTTCTTCATTTGTTAACTTTTTCATTTGTTAACTTTTTCATTTGTTAACTTCTTTGCTTGATTAATACTTCAGTTGATGGTTGTTTTACTACTTAAAGTACGAGCACACGCTTTATTTTTTAGTTCCCTTCGAGGAATTGCATCCTCTGGAGCAAGGATCGAAATATGTTTTGTATTTATTGTTCCCCAGTGTCCTGGAATTTCACAATAGTACGCATAAACATACATATGTATATATATTTACTAATATTTTGCAGTTATATATCAAGCGGTTTCTTACACGGGCAATTCTTTTTTTCTCGTTTTTAAATGTGAATGCATAATGTTCAAATAGTTTAAGCTTAGAAGGCGATACACTTTTTTCTGTCGGTGCGTTACGTTCTTTTTTAACGTCCAAACGGTCGCTAGTTACTTTTGCTCGAGTTACTCCTGTGCATTTTTCCCTTGCACCTACTACACGTATTTCTTATACCTTAGCTATATTACTCTAGCGTACATGTGCATCTCGTAGTAGCTGTACTGAGTCAGTCATACCTTCATTTGCTACCCCATTTGCTACCCCATTTGAAGCCCCATTTATATTCCCATTGTCTATACTGTAATCATTCATAGGGCTATCATCATACCATGAGTTATCGCCACTTGGGATATGCTGTTCATGTAATCCTTTTTCCTTGTTATAACATACATTGTACTTGCCATATTTGGTAATGAAACAATTAATATAATTGGTTAAGTATATCGCTTCGTGTTTGGCCTTCTTCGAAATAGTGGTTTTTCTGTTTACTTCAAATCCAGGGAAGTATCTTAAAATATTATTATTTTTATTATTACTATTTTTATTTATATGTTGCCCTTTCTTTTGCTGAACCTTTATTTCAATCGCACTTTTGATATGTTTACTTGTATGATCTCTAGTCATTATATCATCACACGTAGTAACGGAGCTTACATGACTGGATGTTCTTTTGATTGAGTTGTCATTTGCCCATTTACATTTTATTACTTCTTTCTCCTCTTTCGGTATGATGTTTAAGTTTATTTTTGAAGCACTATTTGATTTTCTGTCATCATATATTTCTTTAAAAAGTTTTGTAAATTTACGTGCATTTTTAAAATATTTTAATCTTCTTACCCTTTCTCTTTCTTCTATTTCGTCATTTAAATATGGCGTTACACGATACCCGAACGGTGCACTTCTGTCAATGAAATTAGATGAGCAAGCATCAAGTGGTATGTTCCCTACCGCTTTTTCAAAAATTCTATCATATTTAGCTTTATAAAATTTTGTAAAGCTTGTTTTTAAACTCGGTTCACATGCATGTATTGATGGTAATTCGTTGAGAAGAGGATGGTCCTCTATGGTGTCCATCATTCCTTTTTCGTACATTGTGCATAACGCAGCTATATGCTCACAGGAGTAGTAGTGATCATTTTGAGTGTTCATGTTCTCGTTCCCGTTTCTGTTTCTGTTCATGTTCACGTTCATGCATTTATTTTTATTTTTTACACTTTCTTTAGTATTTGCAATATTATTTGCTTTATTTCTTGCTATATTTTTTACTGCAATTTTTTTATTTTTTTTAAAAAGCAGTTCTCTTCCCTTATCGTAATATGCTTTATTATTGTAAGCCTTATTTATTAAGCTTGAATGCAATTTATCTTTTTTTATTTTTTTAAACATTTTACTTAAATTTTCGTAATTTGTTTCAATATGAATATTATTTTTTTTTATTTTTCGTTCCTTATTTTTATTTTTCGAAAAAACAAATTTATTGATGCTTATTCCATTGCCGATAGTTTTATTTATCAAGTGTAGATTGTTTTTCTGATCTCGTCCTTCCATCTCATTTCGTTCTGTTGTTTGTGAGATTTTTTCTAGGTCTATTTGAATTTTCCTATGTGTATTTTCAATTGTAACTCCCTTAGACATGAAATCCTTATCTTCAGCATGTTCATTTGTCTCTTTTCTACACAGTACTACTTGCTCTTCCTCGTTCCTGACCTCTTTTCTTTCCGTAATTACTCCAACCTCGGTAATGATATTAACTGTACACGTTTTGCAGCATTGATCATATATGCAATCATGCTTCTTACCATACTCCTCGTGTACGTCTTTTTTGTTTGTCCTGGTTCCATCCATTTCACTTTGCATGTTAGTATATGCATGAGCATTTATTTCATTAATATAAGGTTGTACCTCATTTTTTTCATTGTCCTTATTTTCATTCTTAACTTTAACACTCAATAATTTATCGTAATTTTCCTTGCGCACAATATCTTTTTTATTTTTATTTTCATCAGTAATACTATTATTTGTCCTCTGGTCATATTTATTCTTTGCTACAATTAAATTTAAAATAAATTTTGTTAAATTTGGACAACTCTGATTTTTTAATATATATGATAAAATTTTTGCATCGGGATAACTGTTTTTTGGTAATCCACACGATCGTATATCATAATTATGGATATTACTTAAAATTAATTTATTCCTTTCTGAATCCCAGGGTGGTAACTCACCCTTCTGTTTATCTATGTAATTTTGGTACAAGTAATAGTACAAGTAAGCACTGCTACTAGTACAGTTGTCCTGGGAACTACCACCACCACCGCCGCATCTACTGCTATTAGCGCTGCCCTTATCGACGCTGTCTCTTCCCTCATTCTTACTGCTCCCCTCACTTTCTCTGCTGCATTCATTGGTACCACTACCACCTCCGCCACCATGAGAACAACTACCACTACCACCTCCGCCACCATGAGAACAATTACCACTACTACCACTACTACCACTGCCGCTTCCTGTTCCGGTGTTGTTATTATTGTTATTACTATCATCGTCATCCCTATCGTAGTTATCTTTCTTGTCGTCCTTACTGCTGAAATCTTTGTTATCCTCCTCTTCGTCGCTATTTCCACCGCTTTCGTCATTTTCGTTATCTTCGTCTTTTTTGCTATTACTACTATTCTTATCCCTACTGTCTGCATCAATTTCTACACAATCATCATTATCCTTGTTGTTTATCTCGTCCTTCACACTGCTGCTGTTATTAGGGCAGTTTACGTTCTCTTTCATAATGCTGCTATTACCACCGTAGTTCAAGTCTTCTTCCACACTGCTCCTGTTACCACCATAGTTCACTACATCTTCTTTCATATTACTGCTATTACCGTAGCAGTTATCTTCTCCCTTTCTATTGCTAGAATTACTTTCGTCATCCAACTCAATTTTTACGACATTATTACTTTTATTCATATGTCCACTGTTATCTCCTTTGTCCTTCCCATTGCCATTCCCTTTACTGCTGCTATCGCTATTGTTTTCACTGCTGCAGTTGGAACTATCCTTTCCTGTACTGGTGAGAGCGCTGATGTTCTTATCCTTCTCCTTCTCACTGATGTTCTTATCCTTTTCCTTCTCACTGATGTTCTTATCCTTTTCCTTCTCACTGATATTCTTATCCTTGTCCTTCTCATTGATGTTCTTATCCTTGTCCTTCTCACTGATGTTCTTATCCTTTTCCTTCTCACTGATGTTCTTATCCTTTTCCTTCTCACTGATGTTCTTATCCTTTTCCTTCTCACTGATGTTCTTATCCTTTTCCTTCTCACTGATGTTCTTATCCTTGTCCTTCTCATTGTTGTTGTTGCTATCCTCTTCCTGCTTCAACAAGTCGTTCCCCATATTTTTAGTACTACTATTATCACTACTATCTTCTTTTAAATAAGTACTTTTAAAAATCATAATTTTACTATCAACAATGTGTGTGATAGGATATTTCTCAGCATCTTGATCTATTCTTTGTTTTTTTTCTTTTTTTATTTTTTCAAATTTTATATTAGTTATATAAAATGTATATCGTTTTAAAATTTCTTCGTCTAGGTACTGGTTGTTCATATTTCCCTTCTTCCCTAAACTACACTCTTTATTATTATCCTCATTATTTTTATCTGTAAATTTTAAATGAAAATATAATCAAAGTTTTAATGAGTGAAATGGTAAGGTACATGTATGGAAAGACTGATGCAGACCCTCACGAAAAAGAAAAAGAGACGCCCACGCGTAAAATTATATACATATATACATATATATATATATATATATGCAGATGTGCAGATGTCCATAATCACATGCACTCATGCATATATATATGTGCTTGTTGGCATCCTTTTCAAAAGAATATCAAAATAATGCCAACATTGGAAGCCAGCACAAAGATGACTGGTCTATTCTCACAGTGCACTATGTGGATACAAGTGAACTGGTTGCATTAACCATCAGTGCATTCACTAATTGCATATTAATATATATATATATATATATATATATGTATATCGGTTCGTTAGCAAGCAAGGAGGTGCTTTCCTATGTATCATTGTGCATATCTGTGCTTCGTAGAGCATCGCTGCTCCCGCCACAGACACTACTACTACAGCAGCTGATACTAGTAGCACTACCAGAACTAATGCACTCCTTGCTTTCATTTCCAATGCTATCGCTGCATTCATCAACACTTTTGGAAATGATATCTACGTAACAGCTGTTGTACAACTCAGTCCTGTTATTACTACTGGTTTCCTTCTCTTTAGTGCTATGGATGTCGCTCACTTCATCTCTCTGACTGCGGCGATTGCTACTGCGGTTACTACTATGGTTACTACTACGTTTACTACTATTGTTACTACTACGTTTACTACTATTGTTACTACTATTGTTACTGCTATTGCTACTGCTATTGCTATTGCTATTGCTACTGCTATTGCTATTGCTATTGCTATTGCTACTGCTACTGCTATTGCTACTGCTATTGCTATTGCTACTGCTACTGCTATTGCTACTGCTATTGCTATTGCTACTGCTACTGCTACTACTTAGAATACTACTAATACTGCTACTATTGCTACTACTATTACTAATATTACTACTAATACTACTACTGATACTATAACTGCTACCCCCCTTTTTACGGGCACTGCTCGCGCAGCTACCGTTGCCTTTTTTTTTGCCGTTTTTGCCATTACCCGTGGTGGTCCCGTCGGCCTTTTTCCTGCTGGGGTAGCTAATCTTTTCAACCTTCTTTAATTTATATAGGTCAACAAACTCGTCGAAATATTTGCAATAATTGTGTAGAATCATTCTATAATCCATCAGTTTTATGGTTGAGTATATACCATACAAGTTAGGTCTTTGTGAGCAGCAAAGTAAGCAGTACGAATACCCACTTTTTAGATTAAGACACAAATTTGCATGGTTAACTTTATTGCTTATAGTACTCATCCTCAAATTTGATCCAAATTCTAATGATATTTTTACAGCATATTCAAAGACACCTAAAGCATACATATAATGATATAATTCATTTACTCTCATGAAACGAACTTTTCCATAATCTAATCCTTGTTCTGCTAATTGTTTTATTGTTTTTTGAGCATCTCTATGATGGTGTTCTCGAATTTCTTTTAGTAGTAGTTTTCGTCCAACATCCCCTAGAGGTCTATTAAACGCGGGTGACCATATCTTGTTAATATTGTACAGTATATTATCACACTGACTGATGTGATATTTTTCCAGAGTTCCGTTCTTTTCAGTTTCTCCCTCATTGTTTCCGCTGCTCAATGCTCCATTAGCTGTGTTATTTGTTTTTCCATTTGCTTTGTCATTCTCTTCATCATCTGCTTTAACATTTGCTTTACAATTTGCTATTCCATTTATTTTTCTATTTGCTTTGCCATTTGTTTTTCCATTTGTTTTTCCATTTGTTTTTCCATTTTCTTTTCCATTTGTTTTTTCATTAGCTTTTCCATTAGCTTTTCCATTTGCTTTTCCATTTGCTTTTCCATTTGCCTTTCCATTTGTTGTTCCACTCGCTGTGCCATTTGCTGTTCCATTCGCTCCGCCATTTGCTGTTCCATTCGCTCCGCCATTTGCTGTTCCATTCACTGTTCCCTTTTCTGTTTCTTTCAATGTGTCCTTTTCTGTCTCATTCGCTCCTCCATTTTCTTCTTCCTCCTTCATCTTCTGTCCACGTTTTTTCCTCTGGTTAATATTTTTGCAGTTACTTCTTCTCTTAGTGGGTGTGCTAGTCTTTTTCTTAGTTTTTGTTTTTTTCGTACTTTTATTGCTACTACTGTTGGCATCGCCATCAGTTCCGTTATCCTTGTTCTGGATGTTGTTGGCACCGCTATCGATACTGCTACAGTTGATATAGTTGTTATTTGCATTGTCATCAACACCGTTGCAGCTGCTTCTATTTTCAATTGCACCGCTATCAATGCCGTTACAGCTGCTTCGGCTTTTACTTGAACTAATATCAACCCCATTGCAGCTTTTTCGACTCTTACTCTTACCACCATCAACTCCACTACAATTGATGTGGCTGTTATTGGTACCATCACCACTGACGTTGAAACCCTCTTGGTACCCCTGCTGTTCCTCTATTCTCTTTTTTTCAAACAGAAAGCAAATATAATCCTTAACGCATTTTATGTTGTGGTGTATTGTGCACTCACACTCAACTGTAGCATCGGGGGTCTCTACGATCTGTACATTTTTTTTAGATAATTTGTAATTTGTAAATATATCTTTAACAGAGTAAATGCAAAGAGGTGTACGTTTAATACGTTTAGATTCAATGTCTAGGTTAAGAATGGTACCACCTTTTCTTACTAAACCACCGAAAGTTTTTGATTTTCTCTTTTTCTTAGGCTTCTTCGTAGGGTCCTCACTGCAGTTTTCATCTCCTTTCATTTCGTTTTCTTCATCTGGGTTGTCTTTGCAGTTTTCGTAGCAGTTGTTATCATAGTCTTCGTTGTTATCACAGTTATCATACTTATGGTTGAGCTTATCATTATGACTGCTTCTATAGTTAAGCATATCATCGTATATATCTCTTCCGCATTCATTCAAGCCCTTATTCACGTATGTATCATCATTTCCAATAAAATCTGCATTGTTTGGAGATGATGGATTCGATGCACAGCATTCTAGGATAGCATTAGAGAGAGGAAATAAATTATTATTACCATATATACCATTTGGTAGTTGCCTTGTGCTACTGTTAGAGTTATTTTTACAAACTGCACCAAAATTTTGCATAGGGGAATAATCAAATACCATTTTATTATTAAGAGTCGAAGCAGTTATACCATCTGGCATTACATTATTATTATTACATGCATGCAGAGGCATAGTATTGTTGTTTTTCTGGGAGAGGTATGTATCCGTGTCGTTCATGTTATCACTTCTATTATTACTATTATCACTTCTATTATTACTATTATCACTTCTATTATTACTATTATCACTTCTATTATTACTATTATCACTTCTATTATTACTATTATCACTTCTATTATTACTATTATCACTTCTATTATTATTATTATTATCACTTCTATTATTAGTATGTGCAATAGCATTTATCGACTCTTCGTTCGTACTGATACTTCCATTTCCAAGAAGCTTGTTCTGCATAATTTCTTTGTTATATAGGCTAGTGGTCGAGGTACTATTTTTGCTTCTTCTTTTTTTTTTTCTATAATTATTATGTGCATTATTTTCATAGTTATTTTTGTTTATCATTTCCTTTCTGTTTAATAATGTCTCATGGTGGTTTGTGTAATTCTTCTTCATGGGATGAATGCCACTACCGTTAATGGCAATGTTCTTATGTATTCCACTATTGTTATTGCTAGTACTTCCGTAATAACTATTCGAATTGCTTAACGCCGTCCTGTCGTAATTACAACCACTGACAATGTTCGAAGCGACCATATCAGAGCCATAGACATTATTCATCTCTACCTTTACGTTGTAGTTATCATATAGATTATTACTAATTAGCGTATTACCTCCATTATGCATATTTTCTACGTTGTTCACATCATTAGCATCAATCGCATCATTCATATCGTTCATATCAGAAGTGTTCATTGTTTCATTATTCATTAAAAAGTTGATGCATTTTTTTATTCGTTCGATGTTTTGACTGTTAAAAAGCCGCTTATGTATTTCTTCCTCATCGTCATTTCGGCAATCATTAGCACCATCATCAATATCATCATTAAGATCATCATTAAGATCATCATCAATATCATCATTAAGACCATTATTAAGATCATCATTAAGACCATCATTAAGACCATCATTAAGATCATCATTAAGACCATCATTAAGATCATCATTAAGATCATCATTAAGACCATCTTTTAGAACATCATTAAAACAATTATTTAAACCACTATTAAAATCAACCTGACCACCATCACAATCATTATGCACCTCCGGAGGAATCGTCCCAAAGTTGTCGTTCATGCACATTTCGATATTGTCCGACAGGGGGGTCATAGCATTTCCCACCTGTTCTATATTCTCCATGTAGTTTATATTTTCCATATTCTGCAGGTTTTCCCCTTCTTCTTCGACACCTCCAATTCTTTCATTCATGTTCATTTCCCCCTCGCACATATCACCTGCATTGTCAATAGGAAGCACGTTTGCTCCCACTGGATCGATGTTGCTGTTTATTTGCATTGTATAATTATTTAAATATGCAGATACCTGATTTTCTATGCTATAATTATCTTGGTGCATATTTTCTACACAGTTCATATTTTCTACACCGTTCATATTTCCTGCACAGTTCATATTTTCTACACCGTTCATATTATCGGCACAGTTCATATTTTCCTCACAGTTCACGGCAAAAGGAGGAGTCAAATTTTGCTCCATTAAATTTTCCTCGAATAACACGACTGTACCATCATTCGTGAGGCACTGATGACTGTCCATCATTATATCATCATTGAAGTTACCTCCGAAATTGCTGTTATTGTTATTGTTATTGTTGTTGTTGTTGTTGTTGTTGTTGTTGTTGTTGTTGTTGTTGTTGTTGTTGTTGTAGCTGTTGTTGAATTTTTGGCCTATATCCCTGTCGAAGCCGTTCATGTGTACAACTTCTTCGTTATCTTCTGCCGAACGGAGCACCGGATCAGTGCTAATGTTAAAATTAATATTTGGGGAAACCATGTAGTTACCATAATTTACTCTTTCATTTTTTATGTTTTCATTTATGGTATTATATTCATTTGTGCTGTTATTTAAAATATCCGTGTTATTGTTATACGAGAATAAATTAGTACTATCATCATTTTCTGTTCCCCTCAAATATTCTGGATGCACATTGTTATGTACATTATGATCTTCATTTTGAAAAAATATTTCGCTTGTACTTCCTCCACCTACTACATTTTTTGTATTACCATTATTACAATGTTCATTATGATTTTCATTTATAATGTTATCCCTCATAATAATATCCCTCTTACTTGGCACATGCATATCATTTACTTCTTGATCCTCGTTAGAACAACTAGCATGTCCGTAGTACGTACTATCATGTGTATTTGTGCGTATGATTAAAGTTTCATTCTGAACTAAGTTTCTGGGTGTTACATTTATTTTTAAAATATTACCACCATTGCCAATACCGCTAATATTGCTGCTTCTATTATGTTCACTTAACGTGTAATAATCCTCGGAGGTAGGCTCACTTGCACAATTCGGTACAGCGCTTTCATTTAGATTAAAATTTGATTTTTCGAGGTTACTGTAAATATATTTATTATTATATTGATTATTGGTAGAAGTATTCGTAAAACAATTGAGTTCATTTTCCTTACAAAGAGATGTTGAATAGTTGTTATTTATTCTTATATTTTTTAAAATGTTATCATCTGTTATCTGTTGTGTATCACTTTCTTCAATTACATTGAAGCTATTTCCATTTGTTGCAACGTTAGAACAATAATTTACTTCATCATCCTCGTGTTCTAACATTATACTTTTATCATTATACAACATTTCATCATTATTCATCTCACAATTGTTAAAAATGTTCTCTTCTTGAAGATTATGGCTTGTTAAATCCTTATCATTAGAATTAAAAGCATGTACAAGGTCAGAATTATTTACATTGTTCATATTTTTGGTGGAATCGTACGTATTAGAACTGACATTGTAATGTTCGTAATTACCTCCATCGTTCTCTTCAGCAAAATTATCGCATGCAGCATAGTTACCATGATAATCATTGCAATTTTTATCATTAATATAATTTGCACCGTTTGGAATAACCTGATAATTCTCTTTTTGTGTATCTACATCACAGCTATTGTAGTCATTGTATGCACCATGGTAATTAACACCATTGCTTATATTATTGTACGAGCACATATCACTCCCGTAGTTACTACTCCTTACATGGCTTACGTTGTTCATATCGATCATATCGCTCATAAAGCTCATATGGCTCATGCTGTTCATAGCGTTATTCCCGTGTTGTTCACTTCCTTCCATCTCTCTTAACCCTTTATAATCATTTTTTGAGTTCCCACTAACGTTACAGATATCACTATGTGATAACTTGTCATATCCGTTTCGTCTTTTTTCGTCATTACATGCATCCTGTGCACTCCCCATACAATTATTTACATCCATGCATTCGCATTCATCCATGCATTTGCATTCATCCATGCATTTGCATTCATCCATGCATTTGCATTCATCCATGCATTTACATTCATCCATGCATTTGCTTTCATCCATGCATTTGCTTTCATTCATGCATTTCAAATAACAATTGTTGTACTGGTCATTGTTAAAAATGTATTCCTTGTCAGAACAACTCTTAGCGCTTATGTATAACCTTCTACCGTGTTCCATGTTTATATAATCTATCTTATCTGTACTACTATTATTGTTGTTATATACATTATATGGTAACTCTATCAATTCTCTATCCCCATTTGCATGGTCCGTTAACATATGTGTACTAGCACAATCTTCTTGTTGGCCTACGAAGGCCTCACTGGGCACATCATTTGCTGGGTTAACCGGGTATCCACTTAGTAATACGTTACTTTGAATAGAGGTACCATTGATCATGTGTCCATTGTGCAACTGTATATTACTCATCTGTCCATTACTCATCATCCCGCTACTTACCAATCCATTGCTCCCAAGATGGCTATCTATCACTCCATCATTTAAGAGGGTATTCCCTAAAGTGTTAATGCCAGAAATGTCGTTGCTTATTATCTCATTGCTAATGATCTCATTGCTCAACAACTCATTAGCTACTACCATGTCGTTGTTTATCGCATCATTTATTACCATATCATCCATTACAACACCATTCATAGGTACGTTACAGTTATACAGTGAGTTGTTGTGTATGGCTTTATTCAAGTTATTCCCTTGTATGAATTCTGCTTTTACAACTTCATTATTTAAAAACTTTTCCCTCAAATTATTAGCATCAATTGAAGCATTACATATTATCATATCACTGTTTAATGAATCATTACTTAAAGCTCTCTCATTAATATATGCATTGTTCATATCGTTTGCATTTAAAATATCTCCTGAACTTACTGATCTGTTAATAAAATAATCCGTTGCACTTGCACCTGTATCAACAGAATCTTTATGTATAATTCTATTTCTAGAAATGTACTTATTATTTATCCTATCATTTGAGTTATTTGAAACATTTGAAACATTTGAAACATTTGAAACATTTGAAACATTTGAAACATTTGAATCATTTGAAACATTTGAATCATTTGAATCATTTGAATCATTTGAATGAACCTCATTAGTATTCTCTTCACATAAGTAATTACATACTGAATGCTCTCCAATAGAATTAGAATCATTAGAACACTGTTTTTGCAAATTTTTACTTTTCATATATATATTTTTTTGCATTGGTATTCTATACTCTTCGTTCCCTTCTATAGTACTATGTGTAGTAGTAACATTATCATATGAGGGGTTATCACATACAGCTCTTACATTTACACCTACCTGGGATGACAACCCGTTTATGTTTAAAAGATTTCTTTTTATAGCAAGGGTTGCTCTGCCGGAGTGGAAGCTAGCAGGGTTCACCTTCCCATTTTTATGTGCATCCATTTTTTTTACAATATGAAAGGAATACTTACGACAATATGCAAAGATAAAAGAGATGAAGGGAAAACTTGTTTAAAAAAAAAGCGGAAGAAATTTGTGCGCAGACGGGTGTACTCACAAATGTGCACAGTGCATATGAAAATACGTGCGTACGCCTATAAACGCCCAGACGGAATACGCATAAATTGTATAGACATGTATAGATACATGTAAATGTGTACATACATGAATGTATGTATGTATGCATGCATGCACGTGTGCATGTAAAGACAATAATTTTCTCTAATTAAAATGGTAATTTAATTTTTCCTTTAAACGTTTCCACAAATCTGCTGATTCGTACAAAAATATGTTTAAAAGGAAGTGAAAAACTGGGGCATAAAAAAAGGAAAATAAAAAAGGAAAGTATAACCTAAGATAAAAAAAAATAAAAAAATATATATCGTGCTTAGAACATAAATTAAAAGAACAAATTTGAAAAATTTCAAAAAGTAATGTTGTCAAGTTATGAACGTTTTAAAAATTTTGTAAATGTGGCAACTTATGGGTTGTGTGTGTTTGTGTGTGTGCGTGGGTAATGGGGGGGTTAATCTGGTTACAACGTATATATAGGTATATGCGTTCAAATGCACATATATATGTATAGGTTTATACGTAAGATTTTATATGTGTGCATTTATATATACATGTGCGCGTGTTTGTGCGAACATACTACAACTATGGAGTACCAGAGATGAGTTTTTAATTTAAAAAAAAAAAGTTAAGAGCAATGGTGTAAAATGAAAAAAAAAAAAAAAAGAAAAGAATATATACTATGAGATATATAAATATCATATAAACTTCTTCTGAATTTATCAAAAATATACCTGTCTGTTCAGGTAAAAAGGGACATAAATGAGTGAATTAAACGGATGAAATGGGTGGAAAATATGAGTAGAAAATATGAAAGGAAAAAATGAATGGAAAGAATAAACGGATAAATTGAACGGATGAACTGAACGGATGAATTAAACGGATGAATTGAACGGATGAATTGAACGGATGAACTGAACGGATGAACTGAACGGATGAACTGAACGGATGAACTGAACGGATGATTAAGAGGGCGAAATAACAGGTACATCGATAGATAAACAACATATAATAAATAGATGAAATCTTAAATGTTAATATGAAGCTTTTATTAATTTACGATATATGTGCTCTACTTTTAACTCAAAAAAGGTAAACCAAAAAAAAAAAAAAATATATATTGAAAAAACTATATATTAAAATAGTATTGTGTACATATGGATATAAATGTATGTAGGGGAATTTATAAGATGATATTAAAAACTTATTTAGAAGATATAAAAATAAAAAATTAAAAAATTAAATACAAAGTTTGTTTTATAACTAAATGTACTATATGTATGTATGTTTATGTGTATATATGCATGTATATTACAACATTAGCGCAACGAACAACTAATCTATTGTTTGAAATGTTTTCTAAGTATGATATAAATAAAGGTATAATGGAAAAATGTGCTTATAGCTTTTTCTGTATATACTTTTGTTGAAACAATAAGTTAAGGTAATAGTATGGGGTAAGTGTATAAAAAAATAGACAATTAAATGAACAAGCAAGGGAGGGGTAAATAAATATCATACATAAGTATGTATGCATATGGGAATATATGTATGTAAGTATATACTTATGTGTGTTCGTATGGGCGTGGGCATGCAGGTTGTGCTAGTTATAGTTAGCTACTTTCTACTGGAATATTTTGGTTAAAATAATATAATATAAAAATTGGAGGAAAATAAAATAAAGTAAAATGGAATGAAGTATAATGGAATAAAATAAAATATAAGAAAGAAAATAAATAAAACGTGAGAAACTTATCCCACGAAAAAGATAAATAAGTCGGTGTAACACTCGTCCGTTAAGTGTTTACGTTTAACATAGAATTCATTTCAGCTATGTATTTAAGCATATAGTCATATATGTGCGTATATACGCATGTACGTATTTATGCTTGTAAGTATATACATGCACATATGCGATGTAGTTGTGTACTACTTAAAAATTCGTTTACGCATAAAATTTAAAAATGTGGAATATTCTACAAGACAGGATGTATTCACAGGTTAGCACAATTATTTGAGGAAAAAGAAAATATATATACTAATTATTATGAGGAATATGTTTACATGCAAAATTTTTTTTTTTTTTTTTTTAATTTATATTTTTTTTACTTTATTATTACTCTTTTATTGCGTTATTATTACTTTATTGTTACTTTATTGTTACTTTATTTTATTATTACTATTACTATTACTATTGTTATTATTATTATTATTACTATTACTATTACTATTACTATTATTATTATTATTTTTATTTTTTTTTTTTTTTCTATTCCTTTTTACAATTATAGTATATATATAAAGCATAAAAATAAAAAATAAATTTACAACATGATTATGCCATTACGCATTTCCTATTAACAAAATAATGTGTGAAAAATATTTAAAATTTTAATGAGGAAATGCAAAAAATGTATTTTAAACTTCGTTTATATGTGAGTAGGTGTGTGTATAAATTAAATACACATGTCTGAATGGATGTATGTAGGGATATATTTATGTAAGGATTTGTGTGTAAGAATGTATGTATGTATGTATTTGTGTGTTTATGTAAGAATATATTTATATAAGAATGTATGTATGTAGGAATGTATTATGTAAGAATGTATTATGTAAGAATGTATTATGTAAGAATGTATTATGTAAGAATGTATTATGTAAGAATGTATTATGTAAGAATGTATTATGTAAGAATGTACGTATACAGGTATGTGTATGGGCTTATACCTGACTATACAATAAATCTGAATTGCTTGTAGCCAGGTGTGTCTACTTGCATTTAAAATGAACGTACATCTACTTAAATAGCTAGTTTTAATTTTGCCAAGAAAAAGCAATATTTTTAAAAATCAGATTGTTTTTCTTTACTACAAAACTATTATATACGTTAATTAAAAAAAAAATAAAATAAAAAAAATAAAATAAACCAAGTGCAAAATAGAATATTATGTGCACGCTCATGTATGCATACATATATATATATATATATTCGCTCACCGAAATGATTAATTTGTATTTAATTATTTAAAACGTTTATCTAACCATAAATCTTCTTTTTCCTATTTTTCAATGCTATGTTAATTATTAACAGAAGCATACTTTTGCACTGTTTACGTATGTATGTATGTATGCGCGTATGTATGTATGCATGTATATATGTATATACATATATATATACATATAAATGTAAATGTAAGCGTAAGTGTTAGTGTTGGCTTTCGTGTTAACGCTCGTGTAGGTTCAACTTAAATAATTGTGCTTGCAGAAATGCTTTAAAAATGCTAGGAATACAGAATGCATTCATAAATTCTTACGGCTTCTTCTATATACACAGAAGGAAAATTCATGTAAATTAAAATTCTGCAGATACAAAAATATATTAAAAATAATATGAAATTAAAATGTTTTTAATAATATTATTTATTTATTTGTGTTTCATAAATTATTTTCTCGTAGACATTAATATTTCAATAAGGTTTATACAAAGTGTAAAATTTCAAAAATTTAATTTTTGTAAAATAAATTTAAAAAAATTAAATAAAAATAAAAAAAAGAAAAAGAAAAAATATTAATAAGGTCTATTAAAAAATTTATTTTTCATTTTAAAAATTTAATTAATTTTATTTATTTTTTTTTTTATATAATCCAAAAAAAAAAAAAAAAAAATTCTAAAAATGTAGGATATATGTTGGAATTTGTTACTATACACGGACTACATGACTGTAAGAAATGTGTAAATAAATGTACATAGTACATATGCATGTTTATATATGTATGTGTATATTTATATATATATTATAAACATACTTTAAAAAAAAAAAAAAAGAAAAGAATTTGAAAAGAAACATAAATTACTAACTAAAATTCCTACATACATGTACTTTTTTTTTTTTTTTTTTTTTATTGATAGTTTTCGTTGTGTATTCTTCATAGGTTATATTTAGAAAACGACACACACATGCACATGTACATTTATATAAATGTATGCGTACACAAATATAGATATGTATATGTATATATGTATATGTATATGTATATATATATATATATATATGTATACACATTTATACATATATTTACATTTATATATTAAACTGTGACAAATATAATTTTGAACGACATTAATTTTAAATAGGAGGTGTATGCTCCCAAGGCTTTGTTTTGCTTAAAAAGGCGCAAGAACATAGAGGAAAAAAAAAAAAAAAAATAGGAAACATGAATAAAATGTAAATTGGGTGAAGTGCAAAAGGAATGAAGCAAAAAATGGATGAAGCGCAAAATGAGTAAAATGCAAAATAAGCAAAATACAAAAAAAAAAGAATTTTTTTTTTTTTTTTTTTTTAGTTATTCATTTGAGGTGTGTCGTTCTATCCTCTTTTTGCGACTTTTTTTGTACATATAACATACACGTAAAAAATAGAAATTAAATATTATATTTTTCTTTTTTTTTCATTTTTTTTTTTTTTTTTCTTTTTAATTTTTTGTTCTTTCTTTATACTTGTTTCTTGCTTCTTTAATTTCCGCGCAAAAATAAAAGATTAAAAGTTCTTCCAAAAAGTGTGCACTGTGTATTAACAAATTTTCATATATTCTGTTTCAATAGCGGGTTATAAATATTTCATCTATTTTTTTGCAGTTCAATAGCACCATATGTTTATATGTGTACTCATTGTGCATATTGTATTTATTATTATTTTTTTTTTTTTTTTTTACATCATGCCTTATTATTATTATACCCTCTTTTTTTTTTTTTTTTTTTTTTTTGTTTCGCCTATTGCGTCCTCCCATTTATGAAATTTTAACAGAACATAATTAAATATTCATGCGTAGTAGTCCAAAATTTCAATGTGTACACAATTTGTACACTTTTACTTTCTACACGTATTTTTATATACATGTACATATATACGTGTATGTATATATACGTTTTCATATATGTTTATATTTTTTTTTTTTTTTCTGCATGTGTATTTTTTTTTACTTATATTTTTTCTACATACGTTATTTTTTCGTGCACATTTGAAATACATGTTATGCCGAAACAATTTTAGCACTTGTATATCTTGTATTATTTAAACGATTCCCTTTTGCAATTATTACACAGTTATTTCGCAGTACACTATTTTTAAATTAGGCACGTATATTCGTATATTCATATGCGTAAATATATTTGTGCATATATATATATATATATATATATAACATATACGTGTATATATACAAGTATATGCGCATAAATTTATTCTTGTAAATTTCTTCTTTTTTATATACTTCAAATATACGGAACTACAATAATTTTGCCTATTGCTCGATTATATTTTTTTTTTTTTTTTTTTTTGTGACCTTTAAAAATTCATTATTATTGTCAGAAGCCATTTTTAGCAGAGAGGCATAAAAATAATATATCGCCTTTTTTTTTTTTTTTTATAAAAAAATATATTTTTTCATAACATATAATTTTATGTTTAAAAATTATTTTAATTCTATACTATTTTTTTTGCGTAATTATCTTTTTCAATTTTTGGAATTAAGAAAATTTTCCTCTTTTTTTTCTATTTTTTAAAAAATGCTATATATTCTTATATGACAAATTCTGTACGTAGAAATTCTTTACAAATAAAAATAAAACAAAATAAACACGCAACTGTATAACTATATTGTTCCTTCAATAAAAATCTAAGCAATTGCCATAAAACGAGGCATATATGTGAATACGAATGTGCATGTGCACAATTTATACAGTCATTTATGTGTTTAATACGCGCGTTAAAAGGTGTACAAATGTATATACGTGTGAATGGATGTACGTGTTAATGTACATATGTGTTAATGTACATATGTGTTAATGTACATATGTGTAAATGTACATATGTGTAAATGTATATACGTGTAAATGTACATATGTGTAAATGTACATATGTGTAAATGTATATACGTGTAAATGTACATATGTGTAAATGTACATATGTGTAAATGTATATACGTGTAAATGTACATGTGTAAATGTATATACGTGTAAATATAACCCCTACCAAAAATTAATGTAAACGGGGGAGTGCTATTATATATACGCGCTTGTCGAAAAAAGCGAAGGCACATATGCACATGACACACATTTCTTGAGCGTAAACTTATATCACATAAGTGTATGTGTTTATATATACATCCCATTTTTATTTTAAGAACAATTTGCATTTAAGAGGAAGAAAATAAAAATACTTTAATCTTTTGTTTCAAATAAGGTCAGTTTAAGGAGCAAAACGAATTAACCAGTAACATTAAAAGAGAAAAAAAAGGAGAAAAACAAAAAAAATAAAAAAAACAAAAAAAACAAAAAAAACAAAAACAAAAACAAAAAAAATACAAAAAAAATACAAAAAAAATACAAAAAAAATACAAAAAAAATACAAAAAAAATACAAAAAATACAAAAACTACCATAAATGATAAATTGTACCCTTTGGTTGGTTTATTAACAATTTCAGTAGATTTGTATGTGTGTGTGTTTCGTACGCTCAGTTGATCCCTTTGTTTATGAACAACGAACATTGCTGAGAATGTATAAAAAAAGGAATTAAAATGAAATGATAAAAAGGTGAAGCGCGGAAGCAGTGAATAGAGATACCTGTTTCCCCTTCTGTATGTTATATTCAGGTATTTTAATTTTATTTGTTCCAATTTTTTTTCTTTTTTTTCTATTTTGTCAATATTTTTAAATGAATAAAACCGTGTACATTACCGTAGTGTTACATATTAAATAGTGTCAAGTAATAAACATACTTAAAATCTTATGAAACTTAGAGGAAGGGGGTTAAAATTTTGCTCTTTCAAATTATAATAAGGTTTACATGTGCACACACATGTACAGGTGGACGGGTTGGGTTTTTTTTGACGTCCTAAAAATGTGCAGAAAAGCAAAAAGATGGAAAAAAAAAAAAAAAAAATAGAAACAAAATAGAAAAAAAATAAAAAACTTCACTCTCAACAGTTTCGGTAGAACATGTAACAATTTTGCCATTTCAAAAATGTAAAACTCCGCTTTTTTTGTGACCTTCAAAATGAGTATTAAAAATGCACAGACTTCCCTGGAGGAACATACATCTTTCTTTATTTTAAAATAAGCTAAGGTAAAATGTAATTCTTGCATAAGTACCTATTTCTTACACTTAACACATAACACCGAATTTTTGAAAATAAGAAGAAAAAAACATCAAAAAATGGGAGCAAAATAAGCATGTGTATTCCTTTAAAAGAGAAAAAAAAAAATAAATTAAAAAAATTATGAACATGCAATAAAAATATGTACAAATGGTAAATGTTGTTACAAATTTTAACCACAGAGTCAGAATTTTTTATGACAAGTTGGCGAATATTCATGCGAAACTGTTTTTAAAGGTGTTTCTTTGTAGCGAATTTATGAACACAGAATAAAAAAAAAATAATAATAAAATAAAATAAGAGAATAAAATAAAATAAAATAAAGATAATAGAATAAAATAAAATAATAGAATAAAATAAAATAATAGAATAAAATAAAATAAAGATAATAATGAAAAATAGCAAAATTGACATAACTAAAATAATTAACATAATTAACGTAATTAGCATAAGTAGTGTAAGTAGCATACCAAGTAGGCCGTATAGGTTATGTAAATATGGGTATATGGTTTAGTTCTTATTAAAAAAAAAAAAAAAAAAAAAAAAAATTTTGCAAAGCAAAGTGAAATCCGCCTTCCCTCTAAAATGCTTTACAATAAACTGTTTGAATTTCTATTTTTGTACAACTTAAATTAAAAAAAAACAGAAAGTGAAATGTAACTACATGCGGAAAGAGTCAGCGAGATAAATGCAAATGATGATATTTCTTCTGCATTGATTTGTTGAAGATCCGTTGTGTGTGTGCAGAAAGTTTGAGAAATTATGATTGCACAACTTTTACCCAATTTTACCCAATTTTACCCAGTTTTACCCAATTTTACCCAATTTTACCCATTTTTACCCATTTTTACCCAATTTTACCCAATTTTACCCAATTTTACCCAATTTTACCCATTTTTACCCATTTTTACCCAATTTTACCCATTTTTACCCATTTTTACCCAATTTTACCCAATTTTACCCATTTTTACCCATTTTTACCCAGTTTGGGAAAAAATTAATCAAAAAAAAAAAAAGACTGAACATGTCACACAACTTAAACAATACTATCAATGCGCTAAATGCTACTCTCCCCATTTGCGCAAAAGAACAAAAAGAGATACCGATAGGGGTGAGGTATGAACTGCTCTGTAGCTTATTCGTATTTTAAATTAAGTGGTGGAGGCAAAGTTTCAGTGGTATGTTCATATTACATTCATAATTTATACAAACTAAATAATGTGAGAAAAAGTCATTCTATAACACTCGGACAGTTAACTGATAGAAAAAAGAACGTTATAAATTTGAAGAATAATGATGATGAAATTGTTAGAAGCTACAAAAGAGTTAATATAAAAAAAATACTAAAGGATGATGTCAAAACGAAACAGGGGAAAAGCATAGTCGAAATGAATAGTAGACGGAATAAAATATTGGTAAATGATGCTGAAGATTTACACAGTAATTTTAAAAGGTATGATGTTCACTTTAGAAATATCGAGAATGAAGAAGCGATAGGAGAAAATATTTGCCAGCAATATAAAGAGCTCCAAAATAATACAAAATTGAGTGCTTCTCTAAGTGAAGAAAAAAGTGTAGATAAATTCAAATTTAACAATACATTAGAAAAGGAAAAAAAAAAAAAAAAAAAAAAAAAAAAAAAAAAAAAAAAAAAAAAAAAAAAAAAAAAAAAAAACAACAAAATGAAAAAGAAAAAGAAGCTATACATGATGAAAATATAAAAGATACTGTTGATGAACTCTTTTTTGCAAAAGAAAAGAAAAAAAATTTGATGAAGAGAATAATCTTTCGAAATAATTATGATTACATGGATCTGATTGATAAGTATGAAGCGTTTAAGGAAAATGAAGAGGATAGGTTTTACAATTCTGATAATTTTAGCAATAGCAGTTCAGTGAAAGATATGCAAAACGAGAAAGGTAAAGAACATTTTGATGCATATGAGAAGGGAGTTTCTAGTCACAATACAAATAATAAGCTAATAGATTCTGATAAAACGAATAATATATATCCTCATATATATGAGGTAGAGAGTGAAAATAATGATACCACATATAATATCAATATGCAATTTAAATTTTTTAAAAATAATTTAAATATATCTATATTTCCAGAAATAGGAAAAAAAGATATAATAGAAACTTGTAAAAGGCGAAGAAATATGCAAAATGAAATAAACAAAAATAGTAATGTAAAGAATATTTTTAACAATGATATTTATTTTTGGTTGAAGCGGAAAATTCATCGATCTGTTGGATGGCAATTAACAACACCCTTTTCCGAAAATAGAGATACTGACAAAGACGACATAATAGACGTAACAGAAATGCGGTGTGATACGCAAGATGAAGACAAGTTATTTATTGCGGTTAGCACAAGGGGTGATGTATGGCATGAGGGAAAAAAGATAAATCATAACAGTGGTTGCAGTAATAGTAACAGTGATAATGATAATGATAATAATAATAGTAATAATATTAATATTGATAACAATAGTTGTAACAATAATAACAATAGTTGTAACAATAATAACAATAGTTGTAACAATAATAACAATAGTTGTAACAATAATAACAATAGTTGTAACAATAATAACAATAGTTGTAACAATAATAACAAGAATTGTAACAATAATAACAATAGTTGTAACAATAATAACAATAGTTGTAACAATAATAACAATAGTTGTAACAATAATAACAATAGTTGTAACAATAATAACAATAGTTGTAACAATAATAACAAGAATTGTAACAATAATAACAAGAATTGTAACAATAATAACAAGAATTGTAAGAATAATGGTGCGTCCTCTTCTTCACCTAAAGACGCTGAAAACTTTCTTACACATGCAGGGGAGAGGAACAACAAAATACCGTATATGCAGAAGAAGATAGCGCCCTCGAACTTTTTAGCCAAACTAAATATAAATATGTTGGAGGATGGCACACATGGGAAAAGATACACAGAAAGCAAAGAAAATCAAGGAGATGATAAAGCTGGAAGCATGAAGGAAATAGAGGGGGAAAGACTGATGCATATTCTACTGCATAACTGTGGGGGGGTTCACGAAAAAAGCGAAATAAAAAATGAACATTGCGTTGGGAAAGAAGCTTCCTCGGATGATTATGTCTTGAAAGAAGCTACCCAAGATCAGTATGTCTCTAATGAAGCTTTTCTAGGTCAGAGTTCTTCTAAAGAAGGCGTTACACATCAGGATGTCGAAAAGAACGATGCAGTTCTGATAACAGAACGGAAAGAATTTGAGGAGGAGCGTCCTGCTCTTCTCTCGGACGAAACATACGAAGGAATACTAGATAGTAGCAAGAATATATTCAAAAAAATAAAAGAAAATTATGAAATGTTTAAGAAGGAAAGTATATCCCCATACCTTTTGGAAGGATGTGAAAAGTATATAAATTATTATTACGGTATTGAAAAGGAAGAAAAGATTAGGGAGATGAAAAAGTATGCTAATTTAAATTTTTATGACGTAATACAGAATGAAAATTTTACTATAGATCATTTTAATATGTTAATAAAGAGTAAGATTATCTTTAATAAAGAAGAAGAGGCATTCAACTATTTCAATTTGTTAAAAAAGTACGACTTTAAAATAAATGTGGATACATATAACAGTTTGATGTATACAAGTGTTGTTCAGAAAAATGCTAAATTGAGTAGACTAATATATTTACAAATGATAAAAGATTTATTCATACCAAATAAAAATACCTATTGTATATTAATGAAAGCCCATATATTAGATGGAGACATAAGGAGTGCTTTTCATTTATATAGAAAAATGGTAAAAGAAGAAATAGAAGTAGATTTGCCTATATATTCTACACTAGTAGATGGATTGATAAAACATAAATTATATAAAAGAGCGGAGCAATTTTTTAATTATATTGTTACGTATAAAAATGTTGTACCGGATGAGATTCTGTACTCTATTCTAATAAAAAAATGTTCGTATTGTAGAGAAGCAGAGAAATGCTTAAATTATTATGACGCAATGCTTACTAACAATCTACGCATTACTGACATAACATTGATAGAGATAATAAATTGTTTATCGAAAAGAGAGGATTATTTTCATAAAGTTTTTCATTTTTATAATATTTATCTAGCTAATGATATGAAAATAAATCATCGTTTGATGTTATATATGATAGTTGCATGTTCTAACAGTGGTAATATTAAAAGGTTGAAGGAAATTCTAAAAACAATGAATAAACATAAAATAAAAATTACAAACGAAATGTACTACTATATAATTAGAGCCTTTGCAAATAATTGTAGGGGAAAAAACATAACTCTTAGTGAGAAGAATAATAATATTAAGTATGCATGGAGAGTGATATATGACTTGGTCAGACGTACTGAAGTGGGGCATCATGGTAGTGGAAGTATTAACGGGGGTAGAAGCAACAACCGAATTGGTGTTAATACGATGAAAGGAAATATGGACCAACAGTTAGACGATGAATACAAAGAAATGAATGAAAAAAATATTATTCATACAACTAGTAAGTATAGTAGTGTGAGTACAAAAATGCTCAACAGTATTGTCATGTTATATATTAATTCTGAATATTATGAGTATTCCATTAATATGCTAAAGTATTACACCTACTTTAACTGTATACCTGACCATTACACATTTAAAATGTTATATAGGATGCTATTTTTTCATTTAAGAGATTATGGAAAAGTTATATGTTTATACAACTATATGACGAGTAATACAGATATCAAAGCAGATGAGTATACATTTAACTTAGTATTAAATGCTGCTATTAAAACAAAGTCTTCCAAAAATACTTTGTTCATATTAAGGCATATGTTTGCTGCTAAGGTGTACCCGACACCCAGAATGGTAAAGAAACTATTTTACGTTGCTAGACATATAACGGAAATACAACTACTAATAAATAGTATGATCAGTCAGCAGAAAAAGGACGTATATGAAGAAAATGTAAAAGAGAACCAATTGATTCAACTCCATATTGATGAATACGAATTAAATTTATTCAAACAAGGAAAAACTTTTAAAACGAAATCTGAGCTTGATCAAGTGAGAGATCAATTCTTTAAGAGAAAACAAAGAATTGAAAAGGATAAACGGATGTCAAAAAATAAAAAGTCATCCGACTGGTTGCCTTATGGGCAGTACCTGCAGCACAAGAAAAAGGGTGGCGAAACCTATGCAAGAAAGGTCGACAGACCCAGACCCCTTCCCTTCGATTAGCATTATCTCCAGTGGCTGCAAGGAAGAAATTACGATGAGATGGAAGCAGGTAATATATGCATATATATATATATATATATATATATATATATATGTGTGCGTATATGTGTTTGTATGGGCATGTACATATTTGTACTTTTTCATGTACATGGGAACGTATCTTCACGAAGACGCAGTGAAAAACACATTCCCTCATAAACATGTCTGCATTTTCCCGACAATTTTATATGTATTTAATTACGCAGTTACTTCGTATATGTATGCTAGTATAGTTACAGAATTTTTGTGTTTCTAAAATGTCTTCAATTCGCTGAGTTTATACGGAATACTAACCCTGTCTATAGTTATATGTAGTTGTAGAATGCATTTTTACGTGTTCTTTGTTTTGTTGTGCTTTATTCTGTTTTTTTGTAAAGTCAAAAAAATATGAACAAGTCAGAAATATATGAATGGTCAGAATTTTCTTCGATTAAAAAAGGGGGTTAGCGTTTCGTTTGGAATTATAGGTATTCATTTCGCAAGCGATAAAAAGGTGCGAAAAATGGCGAGCAGTTTGATTGGAGTATCGAGCTACAAGTTTTTAAATGGGTTTCAATTTTTTCAAGGAATTAGACATTTTTAAATGGGTTTCAATTTTTTCAAGGAATTAGACATTTTTAAAAGAGTTTGAATTTTTTCAAGGAATTAGACATTTTTAAAAGAGTTTGAATTTTTTCAAGTAATTAAACATTTTTAAAAGAGTTTGAATTTTTTCAAAGTATCCGAATTTTTCAAAAGGTACGAATTTTTTCAGTGTGACAAAAATATTCAAAATGTTCGTTTTCAAAATGTATAAGGAAATTCCTTCATTACACGTAAGGCGGAAAAACAAAAAAAAAAAAAAAAAAAAGAAAAAGATATATATATAATATATATATATATATATATATATATAGTAAGAGAGATATGTCAAAGTAGTGTACATTTTGTGCGTGCTCCTAATGTACTACTCTTACTACTTCCACGTCGTGCACACTCAATGGGCTGCAAAATTCATTTAACTACCTCATATCTTTTTTCTCTGCTTTAATTAATATTCATATCGCTTAACAAATTATTATCAACCAAATGTATTATATACGAATTTGCAATATTCGTCAGGGCAATAAATAAAAATAAACCTATTACTAGGCTATCGCTCGTGTAAAACAAAATAAAAATTTTCAACAGGCATAACACAACGTCCATATATAGCAGTCTCCTAAAATGAAGAAGAAAAATATGAAGAAAAGATGAAAAAAATAAAGAAAAAAAAAATTAATCCTATAAAAATGGGTACGTCCTTCAAGCGCTTGTATGTGTGTATATTTATTTATTTATTTTATTTTATTTTATTTTTTTTTTTTTTTTGTCCCCTTTCATTTTGCAATTACCAAACGAAGAAAACTAATGTGAAGCTGACATGTGCGTAGACACTATGAGCAGACAAGAATTTCTGAGAAAAATAGGGAAATAAAAAAAAATGCATATATGTTTAAAATAATAACTCAAAAGATAGGGAATCACCAAGAGTTAGCTATGCACTGACATATGGTTACTTCTACTTAATGCATTTAAATAAAACAAACAGAAAAATATAATATAAAACTTCACAGAATTGCATATAACTACGTGACATATCATGTTAATGTGCATCCACCAAACTACGATGCTTACATTTTTCATAATATTCAGAATATGAAAATAGCAGAGAAAGCTAGATATGTTTGCAAGATTCTGCACATGTGCAGGCAAAAGGGCTTTTTCGTGGTCCATTTTATCCTTTCTTTTTTTTTTTTTGCCTTTTGTTTTATGTGAACTTATTCGATTCCCACTAAGTAGATTAGTGCTTAGATTATTACGACTCATGTTATTGTTGTTAATTTTTATTTTCCTTAATTTTTCTATTTCTGAGTTATATACCCTTCTCAAATTTTCCAAATCATAACTTGTGGTTTTACTTTCTTTATAAAAGAAACACCAGCTATTATAATTTGTGTACTTGTTCAAAAATATTTTCGATTCGCTTTCATGTAGAACTTCGTTGTTCGATCTCAACGCGATCATCACTCTTAAGAAGTCTGCATAATGACATCAAAAAAAAAAAAAAAAAAAAAAAAAAAATAGAATAAGAAATTTTAACGTACATAATGCTGCGTTTTGAAGATGCAGTGAAATGTTAGCTCCTCTAAATGGAATGGTCTAATCGCACGCGTACATATGCATACATACGTATATACATACGTACGTATATACACACATACGTACATACACACGTACGTACATACACACTCATATATGAAAAAATGCGAACAATGGGGAGCAAACACTATGGAATAGAGCTGCTCCTCACGTATGAAGAATGATGTTGCCCTCAGAATGGGTAGGATTTCGAACTTACTTTTGAGCACCCTTTTTACTTTACAGCAACGAGTTAACAGAATTTTCATATTGGTTGATGTTTTTGTATATGAACGAATAATAGACTTCCTATATATCCTTAGTAATGCAAATGACATGACGGTAGAGAATTTAATTAAAATAAAGAAATGAACTACATAATAAAAATAAATAAAAAGGCAAACAAAAAATAAATTCTTGCTATAGTCATATATATAAAATAAAAAAACTAAATCAAAGAATATATTTATTTGGTTTATTAGTCCTGATGCAATTAGGAAAATATCAAATTTGTTATCATTAATAGTATAATTATTATTATCATATTGTATATACTTTAATAACTCGACATTAATATTTTCATTAACATCTTTTAGCTCATCTACTTTATAAAATCTTTCCTCCCTTTCTATCGTGTTTTCACAAAGAACACCTTGTTCCTTGTCTTCTGTACCATCGTCAATAATAAAATGTTTTTCATTAGAAAAGAGTTTTTCCCCCACACTTGTACCTTTACCGTCGTTTGTGTGCTTATTTGTGTTTTCATTTTTGTTTTCATTTTTGTTTTCATTTTTGTTTACATCATCGTTTACATCATCGTTTACATCATCGTTTATATCATCGTTTATATCATCGTTTACATCATCGTTCCCACTACCCATCCCATTCTGGCTTTTCCTTTTTTTTTTTTTTTTTTTTTTTTTCATCTTTTTCTCTTCACACGTTTTCGTACCGACAAGGTACTTTTCGTAAATCCTCTTCCTTATTTCTTTTATGTTATATTTCTTTGTCAAGTCATATTTTATACTGTTACTTATAAATAAATCAATATAAAAACAAACAAAAATGTAAATATATATTATTAATACTATACTTTTGCTCAGTTGAGGTTTATGCCCTGTCAGAAGAAGTATAGCTATAGTAATATAAACCAAAAAAAATAATAAAGTATTTAATAAATATAATGTACATATTATTATATAATGTTTCTTATTTAAGATATAGGGACTTGAACAGTATTTCATCAACCTGCTATGCAAACCCAGTTCAATAATTTCTGCCTCGGTCAGAATTTGTGAAATCAATGAATAACTCATTTTGTATTTATACATAAATATATGCATATATATTATATATATAATACAAATACATATATATTGAATGAGGGGGAGCAAGAAGGCAAGAAACGGAAAAAGAATCATCTCATGGGGGATAACACTTCGCGCAATTCAAAGGAAACGGATATAAAAAATGAGAAGCTCTATAGAGGAGTTCTAAAAATAAATTAGTGAAGAGAAGAAAATGAAATGAAGAATGCAAACAGACGAAAAGATTAAAAGGGTAGAGAAAAAAATGACCTCATACATAATTAATCCTTAGCAACAAAAAAATAAAAAAAATCAAATCAAACAGAATCAAACAAAATCAAACAAAGTGAAACAAAGTAAAACAAAATGAAACAAAATAAAGCAAAATGAAACAAAATAAAGCAAAGTAAAACAAAGTATAGCACAGTAAAACAAAGTACAGCACAGTAAAACAAAGTACAGCACAGTAAAACAAAGTATAGCACAGTAAAACAAAGTATAGCACAGTAAAACAAAGTGGTACAAAATGAAACAAAATAAAGCAAAGTAAAATCTTGTAAAAAAATATCAAGAAAAATGATTCAATTCATGCTTATCTACAAATAATAAAAAAGTAAAGAAAAAGAAATGAAAAAATTAAACGGTTTTCCCCATTCCCAAGTTAAAAAAAAAAAAAATATTATTAAATTGTTCAAATGAAAAGAAAAATAAAAAGAGGGTATACGTATATTTTATTATTATATTTATATTTATATAGTTGCAAAAATGGAAATACATAAATAAATGCATAAACTGTATATTTAATTTATATATACATATGCTTGCCTCCAATATTCCATGTATTTTATAATACCCCATTTACTAATATGCAATAAAAAATATATCAAAAAACACGTCAAAAAATACGACAAAACGTACATAAAAAAAATGTCAAAAACTGCTATCTCCCATTCGTGCTATGGATATATAGCGTCGTCTGTTCGCAAAAAATTTTGAAGTACATATTTCCCATATATAACATATATATATTTATATATACATTTTTGGGAAGTCCATAACATATATATATAAATATATATTTATGTATGCATTAAACATAAATTGTAATTGTAATTACGACAAGATCATATCAGTATGTTCACGAAGTGCCAAAAAAAAATATAAAAAAAGAGAAACCTAATATATTTTCTGCCATCCATTATATGTAACGTAAACAAAATCAAGCTGTACGTTCATGTTAACTGCACTATTTCTTCTACATTTTCCAAATGTAGAATTACAAAAAAAAAAAAAAAAAAAAAAAAGTAAATCTTCAATTTTTAATAATTTTTCTTAACACAGCATAAAACAAAATAACGCTTATTTTGGGGAAAGATTAAAGTTTTAAGTTTCACTTAGTAAATGTAATAATGTTTTAATAATAATGATTAATATTGGATTTGCCATCTTAAATGTTGAATTGAATTATATATTACATAATAAAAAGCGCATATAAATATGCTTGTTTTTTTTATGGGTCACCCAAAAAAAGCTCGAAAAAAACATATATTGTATATATGTATATATATATATATATATTTATATTTATGTTTATGTTTATGTTTATGTTTATGTTTATGTTTATGTTTATGTTTATGTCCTTTTAATCATGTACTATACAACGAGAGCATAGGTTTCTGAGTGAAATAATATTGTAGGGGGAAACGATTACGCAAATGTTAAGTTTTTTTTATTTTTACAAAGTTCCCTACTAGTGCATTTTGTAAGAAGCTGCATTTGTTTATGTGCATGTGTATGCATAAATATGTACATACGTATGACGACAGGGTATTTTGCGTGATATGCAGCTCTTATCAGCTAAACGATCAACTTGATGTAAAATTTTAGCTTTTACAAGATGAATTATGTTTGTCTTAAAATAAAACTTACATAGGGGATGTTGTAATATGTTATGGAAAACACAATACAACATATCTTTATTTTTTACTTCGAAAATTATGCCCCATATATAATGCATACAATATTTGTATATCACTCTGCTTATGTTATAAGCACATATATACTGTTGATTATTAAGTTAAAACTTAGATATCACTGTTAAGAAAATTAAATTAATCCCATGTAATAATACGGCATAAATATTTTTTCTTTTTTTTGTTTTTCCCATTCATGGTAATCCATTTCGTAAAACAGCAAAGTCCACTGTGCATACGCACATACTCATAAATACATATATATATAATATATATATATATAATATGTATGTTCAAGCATATCATATATATATATGCGTAATTATATTACAAAATATGTATATGTATTTATTTTTTTTTTCTGTGTAACTTTCTCTTTTCGCTATTTACACTTAAACTCTGCTTTTGTTTTTGATTTCCTTTTTTTCGCGTACAAAATAAAGTAATTGTTCGTACGTAAAATATCATTTTTTTTTTTTTTTTCTCGCATCAGTTCGAATTATCACGTGTATCCATATGCTGCGAAATTTTTTTAGTAGTAAATGTTTTTATAATTTATGAATGCACAAATTGAGTAAGGAGCTTTTCGTAAATAAAATGCTTAAAGAAAATTATTATAAAGTTAATCAGTTTGATTTTATTTGATTTTATTTGGCTTTATTTGGTTTTATTTGATTTAATTTGATTTAATTTAATTTGATTTAATTTAATTTAATTTAATCTTTTTTTTTTTTTTTTTTTGTTATTAAAAATGCTATTATGTTCAATTTAAAAAGGGTGTGTTGCAGGTGTGAAACGCAGCATGTAATAATGCCATTTTACAAAAACATAAACTTTATTATAATCATAAATATATACAAATACACATATATATATTTATTTATTCATACACATATATATATTTATTTATATGCTTGCAAGATTTAAGGAATAGCTTAATTTTTCGATCCTTTTTTAAAAAAAATAATGACAAAGAAATTACGTCATTTTGTTTAATTTTCTATTTGTGGTTTGCATATTACTATATATTAATCGAAGGTTCGGGTGAAATGCACTTGATTTTACTATGAAATAGTATTTTTTTTTTTTTTTTTATATTTCTTTTTATTCTTTTTGCAAAATAAAAGTTTAAAGGGGGGATGAAGGTAGGACGCTGTTGAGAACATAAAAAACAGAGAAACAAATCCTCAAATGTACGAAATATATATTCATTTTTTATGTATGTATGAGCACTTTTCGATAAATTAACTTCTGCTATTATCACTCTTCCTAATTTTGTATGTCACAACGGCATGTATTCAAAAATATTTTGTTTTTGTTAGCACATATAATGTAGTATTGTGTTTATATAAGATGCTACAAAGAACTACATTTTTATGATCATCTGTGTAGTGCTATATTTTTTTTATGATCATCTGTGTAGTGCTATATTTTTTTTATGAGCACCCGTGTAGGATTTTATTTTTTTTTATGAACACCTGTGTAGTGCTACATTTTTTTTATGAGCACCTGTGTAGGATTTTATTTTTTTTTTTTTTTATAATCATCTATATAGAGCTGTTTCATTCTTTATGAGCACCTATGTACGACTGCTTCATTTTTTACGATCCACCTGTGTAGGATTTCTTTTTTTTTTTTTTTTTTTTATGAGCACCTATGTAGTTTTGTACTTTGAGTAGTGTGATATATATTATGATATTTTTTTAGTAGTTAAACAGTAATACATTTTAGTAAGTGATCAAAGAAAATAAAAACTACTTGTATGTTTTTTTATGTTAGTGTACTTTTTTTTTTTCAAATGAGATTTATATCTTTATATATACGTATGTAAACGTATAAATATACATGTACATACGCATATACATATCTACATATATATATATATATATACATATATATATATATATATATACAAATGTATATGAGTACATGTATCGCTGTACATGAATGTACATTTTTGAAATACTTTTTAAGTATCATAAATACAAATTGTACTTGAACGATTAATCGAAAATTTTATAAATTTTGCTAATAAGAAAAAAGTAAACGAAAAATTATATTTTGCAGCTCAGGTTTTTTTTTATTTTTTTAAAAAAAATAAAAAGTATAATTCACCTATGACATAATTTTAACAAATTTGTGTCCCCGATTATTACCTTTTTAAGTTCATTGTACTCATTTTTAACGTAATAAGCTTTTTCTTAATTCACCTTGCCTGTTCATGTTATGCACACTTATGTTCATAAATATTATTATAAATACATATGTGCTTAAATGTTTATATAAATAAGTACATAGGTACATACAATTTACATACACATATACATACACATATATTTACATGTATACATACGTACACATATATTTACACGTATACATACGTACACATATATTTACACGTATACATACGTACACATATATTTACACGTATACATACATACATACATACATACACATATACATACATACATACACATATACATACATACATACACATATACATACATACACATATACATACATACACATATACATACATACACATATACATACATACACATATACATACATACACATATACATACATACACATATGCAAACATACGTACACACATATATACGTGCTTACATACACATACACTCATACGTATTTATTTCTACGTTCTATGTGTACTCTTTTCCTGTTTTAAGCGCCCCTTGTATTAACCGCATTTTTAACTACTCATTTATTTCACGTAATTCTATGTAAGTATTGTGTGCTTCCACATATATTTTTTTTAACCGCGCTATTTTTGAAACCAAAAAAAAAAAAAATAAAAAAAGTAAGATAAAGTAAAACAAAACATAATTAAATTACATAGAATAAAATAAAAAAAAAAAAAAAAATAAAATTAAAACAAAGCCATTTAAAACAAAACTAATTAAAACAAAACTAATTACAACGAAACTAATTAAAACAAAACTAATTAAAACAGAACTAATTAAAACGAAGCTAATTACAACGAAACTAATTACAACGAAACTAATTAAAACGAAGCCAATTAAAACAAAGCCAATTAAAACAAAGCAAAATATAATATATTATAATATAATACAATATAACGAAAACAAAGGAAAGGCGAGGTTAAGCAGAACAGTTTTTTTTTTTTTTTTTTTCCACTCCCTTTTTTTTTTATGAACAGTTAATAAAAATGCTTAATGTGGACCAAGAGAAAGAAAATAATAGTAACGATAAGGAGGAAATATTGCCAATTTCAAAATTTTTACAGAAGGAGTATGGTGATGGAAAAGCAAACAAAAAGGATGTTATGAGAAACTTAAGAAAAAGGATTTATAACCATGAACAATTTGAGGATATATATAAAAAATTAAAAGAACTACATGGGAATAGTGGAATTTGCACACGGCAATGGAAAGAAGGTAGCTTTGCTTTTAAGTGTTACAATTGTGAAGGAGATCCGACATGTGCAATATGTGCAAAATGTTTCTTTGGTTCTAATCATAAAACTCATATATATAGATTAACACACACTAGTGGAGGTTGTTGTGATTGTGGAGATACTTCATGGAATATTAAAGGCTCATGTTTTGATCATAGGGGAATAAATGAAGAATATTTGACTGATAAGTCAATTTTAAATACATATGTAAAGAATAGGGTTAGAGATGATTTAGAAAGTTTGGTTGGTACATTATTTAAGGATATTATATTGAAAGATGGTTATTTTTTATCTCTTGTGAATGCTGATTATGTGGAATATGCTTTTGAGTTTTTTAAAGATTTAGGTATAACTAGCTATTTATTTAGACAAATAATATGCGAAGTATTTACTGGAGCAAAAATTGATTTTTTAATAAATTTTCATTATTGTTTTTATGGAGGAATTCAAAAAGCATTATATTCGTTATATTTATCTTTATTTGTTCATCCATATTTTAAACAAAGATTTGCTTTCAAGTTAGCAAAGCATTATAGTTTAGTAGTGCGTGTTGTTGATGATAGGATGTATAATGATAACAATTTAAATGGTTTAAGTGTTCAAGTATTAACAGTACCAGAAATAGCTTACACACTTGTAATAAACAATTTTTTAAATGATTTAATAAAACTCATTGAAAGTTTTTGTGTATATAATTATGTAACTAAGTGTGTTATGTATAAAAAATTCTTACGATCAGATATAGAAATTATCATTCGTATTTGTGTGGATTTAAAATATCTATTATATCATACCGAAGTTATTAAAATTGTATTGTTTAATAAATACATAATTAAAAAAATTTTACATATATTGTCTATATTGCATCGTATGAATTCACAAGTGCGTTATACCAAAACACATATTATTTATGAAGACTTGTCTAGCTCCTATTCTATAACCATTGAAAATTATTTACTCCGTGTATTTGAGCCCTTGGCAAACTTTTGCAAAAGAGAAAAGAATGCTAATTTCCGTAATTTATTTTTACTCTATCAACTTACTATAGAAAGTATTTGCTCTCTTAATCTCTTTCCCTTTATTGATGATACGAGTGATCAAAAATGGCTTAAAAAAAGAAAAACTGAAAAGAGCATAAATAATAATAATAATAATAATAATGGTGGTACTACTGCTGAAAAGGGAAAGGATAGATCAATGGACCCAGGTGAGCCCGCGGAGGGTGCAGGAAAGGGAAATGAAAACATCGTAGGTGCTAGTGGTGGTACTGCCAATGGAACTGCCAACGAGACGAGTGCGGATGCACCAGGGGCCGAAGTTAGCAATGGCAAAAGCAGCGGCGGCTTAGATAAGGGCAAAGACGGAGAAGGCGAAAGCAAAAATGTGGAGGAAAAAAAAGGAGGTAACAAAACGAAACCAGAAAAAAAAAAAAAGAGGAAGCGATTGAGGCATTTAAGGTCTCTTCATTCCCCGTTAGTCCGTTTCTTTATGATGATTTTAAATTTCGATGTTGTTAAAAAGTGTATTGATGATTTGTATTGGTATAAATATATATATTCAAAAAAAATGAAGAAAACAAATATGCACAATTTTGGAGGTAGTAAGGGAATATTTCATTGTACCAAGCAGAATTCTTTTGGAAAGGATAGTAATAGTGGTTGTAGTAGTACCCCTTTTCCTAGCAGCGCTGGTCAAGGAAATGGTTTTACTGACGAATCGTCCACCCGAGTGGCAGGTAAAGAGGAAGCTTTGTTCATTGTGAAAGAGTTTGTAAAGGATTTCTATTCGATGGAAAAATACACAGATGAAGTGATAAACAAAAGAAAAATGCTACAAGAAAGGTACGAAGAAGATGGAAATAAAATAAAGATAAATCTTTTTAACTATAAACCATTTTTAAATTGTTATGAGGATAAAGAAAATACAAAAATTAGCAATTATTTAAAGGAGCATAAATATTTGGAAGAGCAATATTTCAAATGGATTATTAACACGAGCAATTCGAAAGGAAAAGAAGGGAAAGAAAAGGAAAAGGAAAAGAATAATGATGACAATAAGATCACTTATAGAAAAAGTATACAAGAAAAGAAAACAAATGTTATGTGTAAAAACATGTTCATAGAAAAAAAAGTAAATTGTAAAAATACCGAATTTAATGAATTTTTAGAAATGCAGTATATACATGAAAGGAGTGATATATACTTAAACCCGATATATATTGATTTATATATGAGGGATGTATTTGAATTTATTAATTTGTTCAATTTTAAATTATTGAAGTATATCCTATTTATTAATGTACATATATTATGTTTTATATATGAAATAAAATATGGTTACTGGGTAAGAAATGGACCTCAGATGGTATTTCAAGTGAGCGAATATGAAAATTCTTTATTTTTTCAAAATGATATTATTGGAATTCAATTTGCTATGATAATGATGAATATGTTACCTTTATATGAAGGTCAATCTGTACCAATAGATAATGATATTTTAAATCTTTTTAAAAAAGTTTTTGATGAAAATATTAGGAATACTGCAAATTTGGGTAGCGTAGACCAACCTACAGATGATACGTATTCCAACACGAGTGGAAAAACGAATAACAATGAATTTAGTCGCTTAGATGTAGTAGACGTTATAAATTCCAGTACAGATAACAATTGTACTAGTAAAAATGGAGGACAACCGGTGGAAGAAAACAACAAAAAAGGAGGTATACATAAAGTAGAAAACTTCGAAGAAAAAAAAAAAGATGAACTGAGTACTTATCACCATGATAGCAATGAAGAACATATGCTTATATATAGCAAGAAGAAAGTGCGTAACGCAAAGGCAGAGGAGGAAAACAACATTTTTTCTCTTTTTTTTGGAAAAAAAAGGTATAATAATGTACATGCAGGCACAAGATTCCGAAATGGTGCATTAACAAGTCAGAATAAAAGTGAAAAAATTGATTTTAGATCTATATATAATTTACTAATTACCTATGTGATGACTAGCCAATTAGGTAAACTTAGAAAAGAATTACACCAGAAGAGTGGGGTGGAGCAAGAAGAAGAAACCAACCATCAGAGGGGTAATGACTCGCTAGAGAATGGTGAAGGTGCGAGCACCTCGGCAGGGATAATGCATAACGATAAAGATGCAGAACCGGCTGAGCGTGAACGGAGTGGTGGAAGCAGTGATAGTGTCAATTGCGGTAATGCAAATACGTTTTCCAATATGAAGGGTGAAACGACGGGGGAGTTCCCATATGATGCGTATTATATAAATAAACTGGAGTGGAGTGAGTACCTGAAGCTTTTTATGGAGATGGAGGTAAGGAATCCATTTGTAATATTATATCAATTAATATTTAAGAATTTTAGGATGAATTTATATTTAAAAAATGTTAAGGACATGTACATGGAAATACAATTACATCATTTAAAAGTAGTATACAAGATTTTCACTGATATATATAGTAATAAATTAAAAATAGATTCAAGGAAAATAAATTATATATTTTATTTTCAATTATTTTATGATTTGTTAATAAGAGTTTTTAACGAATTATATTATTTTGAATCAAGTAATATACCGAGAAAAACATCGTATATTAAATATAAAGAGCGAGGTAAATATAATGTAAAAAAAATTATGATTCAATTATTAGCTTCCAAAGATTTTCAATATTTTCAACTGGAAGATGTTTTTCCTAAACAGTTCAGGCACCACCCCAGTTTTTATGAACTTGTTAATAAATATGGTCATACAACTCATATGTCAAGGAGTAATGTAAATTTAATTAAATTAAATAAAAGTTCTTGGTTATTATATGATGCTTTTTGGCCTATATCTCAATATAAAGATTTTCAGTCAGCTAATGAAAAATGCATAAAAGAAGAAAATGCAACTTACATAGGGTGTTCAAGAGAAGAAGATAAAGAATATATGACTTTTTCTTTTAGAAAAATTCAAAATATGTTATTTTTCGTCTTCAAAAATAGCTGCCTAGTCCCCATGCTATTGACCATCTTTATTGTAAATGAAGAATTTCAAAAAAAATTAGAGCGAAGGATTAAGGAAGCTTCGACGGGGATGCCTCCTACTAATGGGGCATCATCAACTAGAGGGATACCGCCTACAAATGGAGGATCATCTACAAGGGCTATTCCTCCCACAAATGGTGCACAACCTACAATAGTGAACGGTGCGAATAGCATTACTGGCAGTCTAAATAGCAATAGGTCAATTGAACAAAATAGTCGTTTGAGTAGCCCTAACGTTAACATGCTCCAGAGTAATACATCTGCTGGAAATATAATTCCTGACGCACTTCCCTCATTAAACGACTTAGACATATATAGTTTGCTAACTCAAGGAGGTGTGAACAGAAATGGAAATGGAACCCATATGAGTAGCAGGGTTATTGGAAGTAATATCATGGTGAATATGAACAACACAGGCAATAATGGTAATTCTGCGAATGGTAATAATATGGCAAGTAATAATGGTAGTTTAGCTAACAACAATAATGATAGCTCGTCCAACAGCAGTAATGCTAATGACAATAATGGAAATGCTTCCAACGGAAATACCTCTACCGACAATAACACTTACATAATTGTGGATCAGAATGGTGATAATGAAACACTGTTTGCAGAAATATTAATAAATAGAAATCCAAATAATTCAATAAATATGGAAATAGTAAATGTAACAGATAACCACATAGGGGAAGGTGGGGGTAACAGAAATTACAGACAGTTAAATGCTGATGGTTTATCAGAATTAATTAGAAATTTGATTAGTGAAAATAATATTATTAATAATGTTATTGATGAATCATTGTTGGCTAACAATACGAGCACAACTAATCATGAAGGGGTAAGGAGAATAAGAGGAGCTCGAAATAATAATACTGAAGATAATATGTCTTATGATGAAAATTCTTCTAGTGAAGAATTTCATTTGGTAGAATCAGAACTACCGAACATGTTAAGAATAAATTTATTAAGAAGGAGAAGTGGTCCATTTGATCTAAACATAGTTACAGATGGAAATGAATTTAATGTTAACCCAAATAATAGCAGCCTAAATAATACCATAGATATTTTAATAAAAATAATAAAATTGCTAAGTATTGTTATAGGCACTATTCACCCGTTTAAAGAATTAAACGGATTTTACTACTCCAATTGCAGCATTTTTCCCATTGATGAAAAGGAGGACGAAAAGGACTTAACCTCCAGCAGTTCGGATGAATCGTACATGTGTAAAGCGTTTACTGGTGATGGGGAAGAATTAATAGGTGAAGTGGTAAACGAAGCAGTACACGAAGAGGTAGACAAAGCGGTGGAAGGAGAAGAAAAGAATCAGCTAAAAGGGGGAAATAACCTTGGAGGTGCTTATCGCACCAGTATGTTGAAGGTGAATAATGGAAGTAGTAAGGATAACGATAAAAGTAATGGTAATCCGTACGAATGTGCAAACTCATCAAAGGAAAATGGGACTCAGGTACAAAATAATGACGTTAATGGTTGTTTAATTTTTGATCATGTAAATGTGATAAAGAAAAGAAGAAAGGAGAGAAAAAGGAGCAGTGGTGGTAATGGTACAAATGGAAGCAAAGGTAGTAATAATGGTAATAATAATACGAACAGAAAGATGCAGAATGCTTACGCATTAAGCAAAATAGCTGTCTATAATTTTATCACTTGTATTAACAATATAAATGCCAACGAAGATAAATGCTTTCTAAAAGTAAGACACACAATAGTGAATAGACTAAAAGAAATTTTTACAGAAAATTATGATTGCAAAAATGTAAATAATGGAAACGAACTATTAGAAATAGCAAGAAGGAAACAGAAATATTTATTACAAAGTATGAAAGAGCAACAGATGAAGTTTAGCAAATTCTTGGATGAGGAGTTACTATCCGATGATGACGATGATGATAACGATGATGATAACGATTATAACGATAATAAAAATAGTAAATATAGTAAAACACTTTTAAATTGCAAAAAGGGGGAACAAGAGGACGAAGCAGGAAACAAAGCCAAGAAAGACGGAAATGATGGACCAAATACAAAAGGTACCGGAAAAGGAAGAAGAAAAAAATATGAACATGATCATACAATTTGTGAGTACGAAAAAACTAAAGAAAAAAATTGTATATGTGTATTATGTAAAGAAGGAATGACCAAAAACAATCCATTGGCATATATATGCTTTGCATCACATACCAGTCTTTTAAAAAAAATTATAAAAAAAAATAAAATTGCTTTTCCATGTAAATATCCTTCCATATATACATGTGGTCATGTTATACACACCAGATGTTTGCATAACACGAAAATTTTGAAATATAGAAAGTTGTTCAGTGTTAAAAATGAACCAACCTTATATGAATTTACTTGTCCCTTATGTCGATGTATAGCTAACTGCTTCATTGTTTATGTACCGAAAAGATACTTGTCTGAAGATGATAGATATAGAATATATAACTGCAATTTGAAGGAGTTAATTCTTGACAGTTCTAACAAAAACCTATCAGAGTTGTTGAAGATATGTAGGAATGCACAATTAGATGATAAAAAAAATGAAGAAAAGAAAAATAGTCGTTACAGTGTAAGAACAAATTTGGAATCATGCGTAGAGGGGACTGATGCTCAACAGAGTTATAAAAACAGTGTACTTCTCGATGGTGAAGCTCCTGCGCAAGGGGGAAGTAAGCAATATTATTTGAGTAGTGTTACCACAGAAGATGCTATAACAGATGCTACTACTACGAACCACAATAATGGAAACATCCACAGTAGTCATGTGTTGACCACGTATACGCCCTATTACTATAATAAGGAAGTGATGGGAAATAAAGCTTATGTCCACTATTATGACGAGATTTCCAGTGCTAATAGAAAAGGAAGAAGGGAAAATTCATATTACAAGAATGAAGAGGAAAATGAAATTTCGGAATCATCTTCTTCCGATAGGTGGACTTACGCATCTTCGTCCAACCACTCCATTGATAGTGATATACCAGAGGAATTTTATTTTAAGTACAAGAATAAAAATAAAAAAATAAAAAATAAAAATAAGTTTTTGGAAATAAAAGAGGAGCATGAAGATAATTTGCATAACTCGAGTAATAGTGGCGTATATGACTTTTTTGATGAAGAGAAAATGAATGATATATTCAACTTGAGATTTAAGAAATTAATAGATAAATCTGTGTTAAACAATTTGTTGTCATATGATATGTATGAAGATAATAAGAAAATTATACTAAGAGAAGTTTATTTAAATGAAAATAATATATATGATAAGTTGTACAATAAAGGAGATAGAAGGAGAAATGATTTTATAAAGGGGGAATTTTCATATAGTGCGGATAATGCTTCTGACGAGGGGGGTTTTAACGAGGGCATTGCAAAGAGTGAAGATGTAGTGGATTACTTAAACGTATTGAAGGAGGAAGGTAGGAAGGTGGATATGGTTAGAAGTGATGGAAGTGAAAGATGTGCAGAAAATCAAAGAAGTGTACGAAATGAAGGAAGAAATGATACACGTGGTAGCCGAGAAAGACGAGGAAGACGAGGAAGACGAGGAAGACGAGGAGGAAGCGAGTTGTATCTACACAAAAACACGTTTAATTACATGAACAAGGACCTTACGTTTACCTATCGTAATTCCAACTACTTCTATCGGTACAAAAATGGCTTTTTATCCTATTATGTAAGTGTACCATTAAGATATATTAAAGAGATAAAAATGTTTTTGATTCAGAACAAGGCAAATAATTACGAGGGGAGGAATGTGACTAGGAAAGTTTACTTTACGTCTCATGTAGATAAACGTTTTTTGAATAAGGATAAGTCAGATGGTAATTTTGATTTCCATAATTTGGTTTTAAACTTTTATATGGATGAGAAACTACTGGAGTACATAAAAAACAATTTTAACATGGATAATGTGGATGCAGAGGATGTTATTCAAAAGTATAGAATAACTCCAAGTGTAGAGGGAACTGAGGAAGAAGATGGAACAGAAGAAGCAAAGGGAGCAAATGGAAAAGACGGAGCAGAGAGAGCCATAAATAGGGGTAATCAGAGAACCTCTAATGAAAGAAACGGACAGCGAGTGAGCGAGTTATCCAGAGAATGCACTGAACACCAAAAAGAGAAGAGACTTAAAACGGACTATGAAGAGGATGTGAAAGAAAATAATAAGTCCGAGGTAGCACTACCGCAATATGCAGATGATTACTACGGAACAGGTAATGAATTAGAAAATGATGATGGTAGTCATTTAGTAAGTGGGAATAGTGGCTTAAGTAAGGGTATGGACTCTGAGAGGGGAAATTTAAAGTGCACGAATAATGGTTTAGATGAAAGTAGTAGCAGCTTAAACGGGAATAGTAGCAATGCAGAGAGAGGTACCAATTGTGGAAATGGTAATACCACTAACAAATCGTATAAAGATTGTCACGATGGAGGTAACACAAATGGTGTAGTAGCCTCGTCAGACGGAGTCAATTTGGTTGAAAAGGGCATTGATCATAAATGCAAGAGGAGAATGAGAAGAAGAGGGAGAGGCAGAGAAAGTGGAAAACATAGTAAGCCAGAGGAAGGATCAAACAGTAGTAGTAATGACAGCAATCATGGAAGCAATCGTGATAACCATCGCAGCAGTGGACAAAGCTGTGGACGTGGTGCTCGTAAGAGGAAACACAACAAGATTGTTAAATTCCAGTATATTTGTAACTCGGGAGAATTAAAGATGCTGAATATAACGATGAAAACTTGGTTTTCCATGGATGTGTATGATGGAATCATAAGCACGAATAAGCGCATATATGAAAAGAATAAAGGTATATTACATGTACAGAATTTCGATAACATGTATGATATGAAAGCATTGAGACAATCCTTTATTTTGTTAGGTGGAATAACTGAAATTTCTTGGAGGATTTTTCATCAAGATCATACAACGTTTTCATCTATATTGCACCACTCAGAAAATTACAAAAAGTTAATCGATTTTGAATATTGCACAAAATTAGATGATAATGAAGAAGATGTAGACATAAAAGGAATAGGAGTAAATGATATACTTAAAATATTCCGTAAAATTGAAATGTATCCAGATTTTCTCTTCAATAATGGTGATGTCGGATTTGTAAATAAAAACGATTTGAAATATATAAACAAATTAGACTTAGTACTAACCAACAGAAGAGACTATGAAAGGTCCAGGAGGGCAGTGGGTAACAGCAAACATAGTAGCAGCAGTGATGAGAGGGGCGGTAATACGAATAACAGGAGTAACGCTAATAATAGCAGTAACACTAATAATAGCAGCAACCCTAATAATAGCAGCAACCCTAATAATAGCAGCAACCCTAATAATAGCAGCAACCCTAATAATAGCAGCAACCCTAATAATAGCAGCAACCCTAATAATAGCAGCAACCCTAATAATAGCAGTAACCCTAATAATAGCAGCAACCCTAATAATAGCAGCAACCCTAATAATAGCAGCAACCCTAATAATAGCAGTAACCCTAATAATAGCAGTAACCCTAATAATAGCAGCAACCCTAATAATAGCAGCAACCCTAATAATAGCAGTAACCCTAATAATAGCAGTAACCCTAATAATAGCAGCAACCGTAATAACAGTAATAGTAATAATAAAAGAGTACCCTGTTGGAATAAGAGCAATTCAGGTACAGATAAACTATCTTCTAATTTACATATTATTGGAAGTACTAAAAGTAATAAGAACAACAAAAGGGATGTTCTTAATATTAAGTATTGGAGAAATATAAATACAGCCGTGGAAATGAATAAAATATACTGGATATTGTACAACGAAATATTAATTCATATATTTTATAAAAACATAAATTATGTATCATGTAATAATATGATTGAAACACTGGTTAGAAATTTTTTTTTATATAAACATGAATTAAATATAATAAAGGAGGATAAAATATCAAATTTATTTAATTTACAACTTTGGAAAAATATGTACAAAATTTCTTTTTATTATGTGTATCCATATAGATTTACATTTAATATGTACAAGAATTTTTTTAATAAAATTAAAAGAGTCCATTTTTTAAATAAATTAGCTTTTATACCTCTTTCCATTGACGTTTTAAAATTATTTATGAATTTTTTTTTAAATCAGCTTTTGTATACCCCTGCCGCAATTCAACATTTTATATCTATTTCTTTAGTTATTATCAGTTTTCAAATTATGAATGAGATTTTTATTAAAGAAATTTCAAAATCGTATGTACGATTCATATTTTCTCAATTTTTTTATGAACAAGTCAGGAAAAATTTTGATAATATTTCGGAGTACATATATATTAATATTCAAAATGGTACTTATCCAATAATTCAAAACATTGTAAAATGTGATAAAAATGTCTCTACAGAACATAGTAATGAGTTTTATTCTTACAATACAGCTGTAGGATGTAGTGAAGAGAATATATCAGTAAAAGAAGAACTTAATTCATCACATGGACATTTTCGTACATTCGTTTTTGATAATTTTGTCAAGAACGATTTGGATCAATTGGGTGGCCAGTATCACTATACAGATAGGCATACATCACAAGGGGTTCAAGGGAACATGGATAATGGTCAGGTTCGTGTAAACAGCTATTATGGAACAAAGGAAAGCAATCCGCAAGGGCCATGTGATGATGAAATAATGGGAAAAGGGGAAAAATTGTTAAATGAACCATCGGATAAAAGGAGTAGATACACCTCGAATGATTGTAGCTCCTGTGACAAGAGCAATGATGCATACTATGTGTATAGTTGTGGAAATGATGAAAATGACAATTATGGTAATCATGGAAATCATGGCAATAATAAAAGCGATGGCAATGATAAAAGCGATGGCAATGATAAAAACGATGGCAATGATAAAAACGATGGCAATGATAAAAGCGATGGCAATGATAAAAGCAATGGCAATGATAAAAGCGATGAGGGTGGTTATAGTGGTATGGGTCAGGGGAATAATATAGACGTGTTCAGTTTGCTTAAGCGGATTGAACAGTTGTCTATGCATTTTAGCGAACACGAAATAAACGATTTGAAAAAGATTATTTTACACAATAAAATTCTTTCTGGAGATGAAATGAATGATACGGACATTCTGATGAGTAAGAAGGGTAGCATTAATGTAATGAAAAAGAGGAAATCCTGTCTTAGTAGTGAACAGGAGGAAATGAACATGCAGCACATGAGGAGGGTTCAAAATGGAAATAATGAAATTTTATCGCCCGAAGGTAGAAGCGAGTTAAAGGGGAAAAATGTTGTAACGATTAATGGAGTGGATGCGGACATTGTAACAACTAATCAGGTAATTCTTAGCACGGGGATAAAAAAGCTGTTCATCATATATGAAACTATGAAGAAACTGGTTGAATTAAATAAATTTAGGATGCATACACAAAAATTGATGCTTTTGTTATGTGAAGCAAATGATGCTTACTTGAAGTACGCATATTATAATGGATCGTTGCCTATTAATATATATATTAGCACCAATTTTTTAAAGTATAATAAATTTTTTAAAAATTTCTATTCCTTTTTATATAAGAAAAAGGGAAATGCTAAATGGGGAGCTTTTCATGTGTTATACGAGGAAAAGTTAGCAGGTCGAAGAAAAGGAAGTAGCATGTCAACCAAGGGAAAGCACGTAATGAAGAGGGATTACTACACTATTATGAGTAATAATTTGAACTCGAATGATGTTTTGGCTAATGGTGTTTGCGCTAGTTATGAATATGCCAATGATGTACATTTAGGAAAAGGCGGACACGACGGAGGGGAAGTTATGCCCTCCGGAGTACCTTTTTCATTCCCATTTGAAAATAATTATGTATATGGTAGTCAGGAAGAGGGGAAACAAATCCGTAATATGATGGAGTCCCTACCCAAGGACTCAACCATATCGTATAAGGATTATGTTAATAAATCGACGAGTTATAGTGCTAACTCGAATTATGCAGGAAACATTTCTGACAACCAGGAGATGCAGAGGGGAAGTACGAGCAATACTAAGGCAAATGGAAGCATCCTAAGTAACGGTAGGGCGAAGAGGAATCTGCAAAGGAAGAGTTACAAGGAAGTATCAGCGTCCGACGGATTAGTGGTATCAAACGGAGAAGCAGTATCAAACGGAGAAGCAGTATCAAACGGAGAAGCAGCATCAAACGGAGAGGCAGCATCAAACGGAGAGGCAGCATCAAACGGAGAAGCAGCATCAAACGGAGAGGCAGTATCAAACGGAGAGGCAGTATCAAACGGAGAGGCAGTATCAAACAGAGAAGAAGCTTCTAACAAGCCAGCCGAATCAAACATGTCAGGCATGTTGGAAGTTCCTAAATCTGAGGAAATCAAGACCAGTAGAGAGCAGAAGCAAAGGCGCGATAGAGGAAAATGCGGAAGAGTGTCAAACGAACTAAACCTGTTTAAATACAAGTTGTACAACATATCGAATGAAGAGTTGAGCGATATGTACTTGATGAACGAAACAAGTGAGAGGCACTTATCGGAAGCACAGAACAAAGATTTGGAGTACAAACATACGAAAATCATTAGTTTGTTAAAGTGTAAATATGAACATGTACCATTTGTTAATCATTTATTTTATATATATAATTTTTATCCAATATTGTTCAAGTTAAAAGAAATAAAAAGCATACATGATAAGAAAGAGGAGAGCATAGATATATGCACAGACGAATTTTTGTTATCTTGCATAGACAATAAAATATATGAGGATATAGGAAAGAATTGTAATTTTTCAGATGCAAGTTTTGATAGTGAAGAATCGATAAAAATTTCTGATGAACAAAAGAAGACATGTGATGACAGTTGTGATAAGGAAGAAAATGAAAATTTTGATGAAAGTAGTATGCATTCTAACTTAAAGATTTTAAATGAAATATTAGATGTAGAAGAATTAATAAAAGATATGAAAAAAACAAAAAAATGGAAAAAAAAAAATAATAGAAATAAATATGGGGATACTCTCTTCATTAAGATTTTTAATAAGTCTCTTGAAAAAATAAAAAATAAAAAATTAGATGAAAAAAAAAAGCACGTACTAACGAATGGTATCGGTTTAAGTAAAGGCATAAACGGGAATGACAATAAAGAAGTGGATAACCAGAATGGCAACCACAGAAGTGAAGAAAAACAAGGAAAGAATAAAGATAAGAGTACTAGTAACAATTCTTCTAATGACGTATTTGTAGATCCACACGATTTAAGACAAATAGACATTTCTGATAATAGAGGCGAAGTCTGTGTGAGTGATGAAAATAATAAAACGTGTAATGAGGGAGATACAAGGGGGAACAAGAAAAGGAATTTAGAAGAGGTAGATCGGAAGGAGGAGAAGGAAAATAAGGAACAGATGAAGCAGGAAAAAGAGAAGAAACTGACTTATACAAAGATCGGAAAGACAAAGAATGAGGAGGAGGGACATAATGAAGACGATGATGATGACCCGACTATATATAATACCTCTTCTGATAACAGTCATGAGTGCTCAAACTTCTTACCCATTTATGATGAGAACAGTTCTAGTAGTGATATGGACAGAATAAGATATAGGAAAAGGCATGCAGTAGATAGCTTTTTTTTCGATGACCCTGATGTTCTTCTGTCAAATAAAATTGATAGAAATACAAAATCAAAATGCAAAAGTGATAACTTAAATTATTTGAAATTCAAAGACTCAAACAAATTACAACGCTACCTTATGATGTTAAGAAAAAATGGACTTAGTAGAATTTTCTTTTACAATATACGCAAAATGTATAGTTATGTTTACAATTTACATGATTTTATACCATTATATCTTATCCAAAATATATTATTGCATTTTAAAAAGAGTTATAAAAACGTAAGTGAGTTCTATTATTATGATGATGATAATGATAATAAAAAAGCAAATCTAAGTAGCAGCTCCTCCTCCGAAGAAAGCGAATTCGAGTATACAAAATTTTCTAAAAATTTTTATCATTCTGCAAAATGGAAAAGGACTTATTCAAAGTATAAAAGCAAGATTAATAGCGAAGCGGAGGAATATACAGGTAAAAGGAGAGGGTATGGACAAGAGCATAAACAAGAGCAGAGTCAGGGACAAGAAGGTTCTCCTTATGAAGGGGGCATAAGCGTTGAAAGGAGTTCAAAGAAGGGGTATTCATCGAACGGGGAAAATGAATCAGACGATGGAAAAAGCAAAAACAAGATAGTTAACCCGGATAGAAGCATTTATAGTACATATCGAGCAGTTAATGATAACATATATAGGTGTTATTTTAACCAATTTGGTTGGTTTAGTCAAGATAGAGTATTCAACGAATTTCATTTATTTACAGATGAAGTTATGCGTTCAAAACCGTACTTCTTCTTTTATGACAATGAGAATAATAGAAATAGAACCAATAATAATAGTAACGATGGACTCACTTTGATTAATTATGACAGCATTATAAATAATAATCGACTTCTTATACAACAATTTCATAATTGTGTTAATAATAATATCCGTCGTTTTGCAGCCAATCGTAATAGAATCAACAATAATAATCGTAGTAATGTACGTCGTCTTGTAGCAAACCGTAACAGCAATTACAGTGGTTATAGTGGTAATATCTGTCGCTTTGTAGGGAACCGTAACACCACCACCATCGGCAATAACATTAGCAACAATAGTAGTGATAATGTGCGTCGCCTTGCAGTAAATTCCCACCATAATATCAACATGAACGGTATGGGCAACATGGGCCATTTGAACTACAGTAATAGTGGTAATACCCATCATGTTGCAATAAATTGCTTCAGCAATGGTAATAACCGCAGTACTGTAGTAAATTGCACGAGGAATTTAATGCGCGTACAAGCGAATAATCATGCAGATGCTACCAGAGGTAGGCAAGTAATTGGAAGAGACATACCAATGACTGTACAAACCGTTGCTTGTGTAAATTCCCATCTGCATACACAACAGATACAAGTAGGAGAAATGAGAAAAAAAGACCCTTCTGTCGAGGAAAAGAAGGAGAACGATAAAAGTACATATGATGTTAATAAAAAAATTAAAACGAAACATAGTAACAATAACTCGGACTCATTTACGAGTTGCGTTAGCCAAGGGGGAAAAAAAAAAATGGAGAAAATGGGAAAAATGGAAAAAATGGAGAAAATGGAAAAAATGGAGAAAATGGAAAAAATGACGAAAACGGGAGAAAAGGTGCTAATGGAAAAAATGGCGGAGAGAAGGTTGGAAGTAGAAGTGTGCGTCAAAATGAAGATGTACGTTCAGGTGGAAGTTTGGATGGAAGTGCGGATAGTAGTGCAGGCGAAGACACAGAGGGGCATAATTTCCCCAACGGAGAACGCAGTGAAAAATTCAAAGAATTTTATCAAAACGAAAAGGAAACATTGAGCATGAAGAAGGTGTTTATGATTTTTTATAAATATTTAAAAAGTAATCACTTCATTGATAATAAAAGCTCGTGTAAAAAGTTATATACGAAGTTTTTAAAGAAATATTTAAAGTCTGCAAATGTGTATTTGCAATTTGTCGCTTATATGATTTTCTCTATATATGAGTACAATCAAATGGCTCAGAAATACCTGGATTACATACATTTACATAGTGACATAAGTAAATATAATATATTTTTACATATTCTAAATATCGATAATAATTTCGATCAAGTATATATATATCAGACGCTGCAGTTGGTATTTCATCCATACTTTTACTTAATGTATCAGCTATACAAATACCTAAAAATTGATGCTTCACCAGTAGCTTTACATGACTTTTATGAAAATATGGAAGAGTTTCTATCATCCAGCTCCTTGTTTCAACCGAGTGCAAATTATTTTACTTTAATAAAGAAACATTTTAAAAGGAAATGTGTTAGCTGTAATAAATCCCCCAAAAAAATTTTAATCTGTTTGTATTGTGGATCGACCATATGTTTACACGAGAACGACGATATGACCGGCCCCCTTTCTCAAACAATTAGCAAATGTGTCTACCATACCACCATATGCGGGGGCGATCAGTGTCTGTACCTCTGTCTGAACACGTCATCGGTAAGAGCACGAGCGTGCTGCGGAAAACGTCCACAAGAATGAATATGCATATATATATATATATATATATATATATATATTTATTTATTTATTTATTTATTTATATGGAGAGAGATAGAATGAAAAAAAAAAAAAAAAAAAAATTTTTACATGTCCTTCACGCCATGCTCTAGGCATGTTTCACGTGCGCCTTGACGTATTAATATTCCCTTGTATGTTTACAGAATATGTATGTGCATGTATATATATATTATATATATGTTTGTATATGTGTATGTATTTGCTGTTTCCCCAATTTTTAGGTACTGCTTACTAGCGAGAATCGATACGACTTCATGAGCGGCCCGTACGTTGACAAGAATGGAGATGTGGATCATCACTTGAAGAGAGGAAAAAATCTATATCTGTCATCCCATAAATTGAATAAAATTTTTGATATCCTTATTAACTCCGCAGTTGGTAATTCTTTTAAAATATGTGAAGTTTTTCCTCATCACCACTAATCCTTTTTTTTCCGTTTTAAATGTTTTATATTGTTTTATAAAATAGATAAGGGTGGGGTGATATATGATATGAGTATTATTTTTATGTATTTTATCATTAGTGTATTCTTTGTGTGCATATTTTATTATAATCAAGTACGTATTATCTTTTCTTTTTTGTAGATGTTGAAATATACAAGCAGACCATTAAAGCGGATTAGATGTTGCAGGGTGGGGAGGGGGAAGATATATTGTTCACCCAGTTTGCTTAACTCTTTGGCCTGTGATGCGTGAACTCATTTTCCTCGTCACCATTCAAACCATATTTTATTCTGCTCGTCGTTCATTCATTTTGTGATCCCATTTCACCTTATCCTTATTTTTCATTTATTCATCCATTCGTTTATCAATCCATCCATATGTTTATTAATCTATTCATTAGTTTATTAATCCACCCATTCGTTTATCAGTACATCCATTCGTTTATTAATCTATTCATTAGTTTATTAATCCATCCATCCGTTTATCAATCAATCCTTTAGTTTATTATTTTTCGTTAACTTTTTAATCTTTTTATAATTTTGTTACGTGCCTGCCAGGGGAAAAGGAGAGATGATCAAACTTTCGACCTCTGAAATTTTTTTTACCGTTTTAATATCATGACTTTTCCCACGTCCTCTCATCCATTTTTAATAGAAAAAACGAAAGAGTAACCTTGCGCAGGCATATTCTTTTCTTTTTTTTTTTTTTTAAGTGCCCACCTGGTGAAGTTCAAACAGCTTAAGCCGAAAAATGCATTTTAGAAAAAAACTCGTAAAATATGTCTCTTCTGTTTTACAGATTTGTCGAAAAATAGAGAAACAAAAAAGAGAACAGGGGAAAAAAAGGCATTTTCATAATTTCGTTTCAAAATTTCGTTTCATAACTTCGTTTCATAACTTCGTTTCATAACTTCGTTTCATAACTTCGTTTCATAATTTCGTTTCATAACTTCGTTTTGCATATTTATATATACATGTACATGCAACCAACTTGAAGAGAACTTTTTCCTTTTCACCAACGCTTCGTGAAATTTCACGCCCTCTTGCTAGGAGGGCTACTTTTTGAGCCCGCTCTTACCTGTTATGGCGATATGTAAGCAGTTACAACACTCTGAGGTGCACACATGTGTAGATAAATAAATAAATAGATATATGTATTATATTTATATATATATATATTTTTTTTTTTTTTTTTTTTTCTCTTTAATATGCTCTCCCGGTAATTCAGAGTGCGTAACATTTTCTTGTTATAACTGCATACATGGGTGTAATTTTTTTTTTTTTATAATATTCCATTTTAAAGTTAGTAAAATATAGTGCTAAAATAATTTCTGCGCAATTATTAGCTAGCCTGGTCATAATTTAAAGGTATATTTTTTATGCATTATTATACGAGCGTTATTCACGGTATCTCCTCTCATTCGAATATTTTCCCAATAACCCACATTTTTATTTGCAAAGAGTGTATTCATATTTATCTATATATGTGTGCTTAATTATTTATTATTTTTTCGGTTTTAATTTCCTCCATTTTGAACAAATATGTACGAGTAGAATATTAAAGGAAAAAAATTTGAAAAAAAAAAAATATGAACAAATTATGAACAAACTTTGAACAAATATGAACAAATTATTAACAAATATGTACAAATTATTAACAAATATGAACAAATTATTAACAAATATGAACAAATTATTAACAAATATTAACAAAATTTGAAAAAAAAAAAAAAAATGATCAAATTATGATAAAATGATGTTAAAAATATGATAAAAATATGATAAAAAATGATAAATATATGAACAAATATGAACAAATATGAACAAATATGAACAAATATGAACAAATATGAACAAATTATGAACAAATTATGAACAAATTATGAACGAAATTTGCAGTACGAACAAAATATGGACAAAATGGCGAAACACATCTACACGCTTGATGGGGGAAAGATTACCGAGCTGGAGAGAATGGGCTTTAGAAACTTCGACTTTTTATCATGCGAAGATAATGAAGAAAAGGAGGAAGAAGGAGGGACAGAAAAAAAGGAAATGATGATGCAAATTTTAGAAAATATTCATTTAAGCTATTTTTTGGCAGGAAGTGATATAATATGTACAAACACATTTCAAGTTAATTTACATAGTTTAAGGAAAAAAAATATAAGTATAGAAAAGGGAGAAGAAATATTAAACACATATATAGATATAGCATATAACAGTGCTGAGAAATATAAAGAAATAAAAAGAAAAAAAGGTAATTTGTGGGAAAATAGGAAACAAAATGATTCTATATATGAACATTTAGAAAATTTTCACAACATCAGAAAGGACTTAAATAATGTACATAGCACAGATATATTCAATGTTGAGGAATATTTAAGTGAACTACAGTTAAATGATACACAAAATGAATGGAAGTGGGCAAAAACTAAATTAGAAAGAGGTCCAAAAAGTTGCTGTGTTGCTTTTTCAAATGGAAGCTATAGCTCTGCTTTTTGTGATTTTAGTGAATATTCTGGTGTGTTTCATAAAAATAGAAGAAAAAAGGAAAAAAGGGAAAATTTAGCAATTCATGGAAAGGTCATTACAGGTAACAAATTGGCTAGCTTAAAATATGATGAGACGGGTAAAAACAAAACGGACGATTTTACAAAAATGTTAAATAAACAAATAAAACATTTCGATATAAAATTAAATATTCTAAGTGAGTATACTACTCGGAATATGACTAAACGAAGTAGCGTAGAATTTATTCCTATAGCTAGAAGGTATGATAAAAAAAGATGTAACATGGTAGCTAGTCCAAAATTATTTAATTATGGATTAGAGTATTATATAGACGTATCTGATGAAGAAATTGCATCCAATTGTAAATTCAAATTACAATGCTTTTGTAGAAATACCAATAAATTAAATTTCTTTTCACTAACCACTTTTTCTAATATAAGAGAAGTATTAACCTTTTACAATTATATAAAATATTATGCTTCCAATTTTAAAAATAATGTAATCATTAATTTTTATTGTAACAGTTCGAAGTTTATTGGATGCTCCGATTACTCTTTTTTCGACATTGTGTCGATATTGTTATATTTAGATTCTTATAACAAATTCATAAACGCTATAGGTATCAATTGTGTAAATATAGAAAATGTGTATGATTTATTTTTTCCTTTTAAAAAATATACTTGTCCCTATATAAACATTAACGAGGATTCATATAAAAGTCAAAATTCGCAAATAAATTCTATTGTTAAAACTGCTTTGAGGAGTCTAAAAAAAAATAGGTATATTCAAGACGTAAATTTTTTTTGCTCTCCTAACAAGTCCCTACAAAGGGTATCCTTTGACAACAGCACTAATGAAGTTACATTTCATACCTTACCAAACAAGACGGACCACGTGTACAACTACGTGGATAAGTGGATGGAGGTTGGAATAAACGGCTTTGGAGGCTGCTGCTACTACAACCCCTACGATGTTTCCCTTATTGATTACAAGTTAGGGCGCCTGTGTCGATAACAAAATCTAGGAGGTCAAGTCGGTTTTCTGATAAGCGATGGTTATAATAATGGAAAAATAAATGGTAAAGGAATAGTTCAATCGAAGTAACTTCTACTCCACTTCCAGGAAAAATTGCTAAGGACAAAATGCTGAATACGTCATAATTTTTGAAAAGTGTTAAGATCTTTTTTTTTTTTTTAAATAAAAAAAATGAACCGAAAAGAGAGAGGTTTGGTAAATTTATTACTAAACAGGAGTTAACGATTCGTAAATTTTTTTTTTTTTTTTTGTTGAATGTACATAATATATAGATGTGTATAAATAATGGCATACCACCCCAACGCAAATTTGATTCGTGGCTTACCACCTATCACTAGCAATCCTCATCGCTGTCCGTTGCGTCCGACTCAGAATCAGAAAAGTGTTCTTCATTAGAATTACTCTTTTCTTGTATTTTTTTGTAAAATTTTTTATATAAATCATCTGCTTCTTTATTTTCGAATAATTTGGTTTTCTCATTATAAATGTATTCAACCGATTTATGAACATTCTTTTTAGCAACTTCCTTTTTTATAGTAAAAAGAGGTTTATCTGTTTTTATTTCCCCTTTATATTCCATTAATAAATTATCACAGTTATAAACATGTCTGTATTTAAATTTACAATACCAAGCACATAAGCATCTATTGTAAATTTTTATACACTTATCGTTACATATCTTGCATTCAGACAGATTAAAATTATGACTCTCTTTCATCTTTTTTATGATTCTATTTTCTATTCTTCTCAAACCAACACACAGTAAGAATCTCCCCCCGTTTCTCCAATCAAGGGGATAGCGCGGAATCAGGCTCGCGGGAATCTTCACATGTAGAATATTCATATGAATACATGTTTTCATGCGTATATGTATACAAGTATACATATATATATACATCAACACATGTGCATATTTGCTCTAATTTTAGAATGCCCACATGAGGTATTTTTGTTGTTGTTGTTGTTGTTGTGTTTCCCTAAAATTTGCTTATTATGGCTACACTTCCCCTCATAGTTTGCTCTCCTTTATACGTACCTTGGTCGTTGGGTAAACGGGGTCGTACAAAGATTTTCCATGTTGATGATTTCCTATTATAGAAAATTTTATAAAGTTGCAGTGTACATGGAAATCACAATAAGACGAAATAATAAAAATAAGAAAGTAATGGCAAATAATAATAAAGAAGTAAAGATAAAAGTAACAACAATATTAATGAATTTACAGAATTGTAATTATATTTTTTTATTATTCCAAAGTTTGGACATATTAACTGCTTTTATTAACCTCTATACCCAATTGGCCTTCTTCCCGTTGGGGCCTTTGGCATCTTTGCCTTCAAAATGTTTAACTTCTTAGACATACTTTTTCAAAAAATTTTGTTTAAAAAAAAAAAAAAAGTTCGTTTTTCTCCCCAATTTTGGGATATTTTCCTCTATCATTTTTTGGTAGGTCATTATAAGAGAAGCACAGGAAAAGAGAAAATGTATTTAAACAAAAATAATTTTTTTTTTTTTTTTTTTTTGCGATGGAGGGGGATGGTATCGCTACTGTTATCAGTATCTGTGTGGGTTTACCTTTTAGCTAATAACAAAAACTTTGGAAAATCGGTAAAGGGGCATGCTAATGAGCTTAAGGAAGTAGCGATATGAAGCTTATATCCTTGTATGAAATTATATACCTATACATAAAAACATGTATACAATATACAATATGGGCATATACGCATATATTGTAAGTACTTTACTCTGTTCTACAATTTTTTCGTTTTACTTTTGCGCGCGGATTATATATACGAACCCTTTGTACTCGTGCTTCTTCCTGTATGTGAATTACGAGCACCCTACATATGAAAGTACATTATATTCATGCATATTTATATATATATATATATATATGTATGTACTAGCACTTTTTCTATTTTTTAAACCCTTGATATTATTTGCCTTAAAAATGTTTTCTAAAGATATACATGTTCCAGTTTACCTCACGAATTCTAAGTGCATAAAAATTTGCCTGCTAATGATGAATGATTAAGTATTTGTACAAATGAGTAAAAAAAAAAAAAAAAAAAATATATATATGTATATATATATATATATATATATATATATATACATAAATAGATAAATATACATACATATACATTCAAGTAAATTTAATCGTATAAACAGTATACATAAAATACGCTGTCGAATTTGTTTACCTGATGCTTAAATGATTAGTATTTTTTAATGTAATATTTTTTCTGCTTCATTACTATCGTCCTTTCCTTATCCCTTTTCATATTTTTATATTATTCCTTATTCTATTCCATTCCTTATTTCTACTCCTGTTTATTTCACTTCATTATATTATATTTTATTCTATTTTTTTATTTTATTTTTTTATTTTATTTTTTTTGTTTTTTCCCCATTACTTTGTAGTCCCTTAAAAATAAATTAAAATTAAAATAATGAAACATCCAAGGGGTTAGTACGTACTTGTTATCAAAGACAAAAAAAAAAAAAAAAATATACCCCAGGAAAGATATATATAATAAAAGAAGCTAAAGGAAGTTAAAAGAAGCATTTCGTTTTTACTTTTTTTTTTGTTTATTTCTTTTTTCCCTTTTTTGTATTCTTTTAATATATATCATGCAGGAATAACTTTATATTTTATTTTCTATGCAGCAAACATTTACATTTTATAAGTGAGCATAACAAGCATGCCATCGTAAGAACACTATATCTAAATGTATACCATACGTGTATAGCTTTTTATGCTAAATTGTAATTCTGTTAATTTTCGGCTTGTCAATATTATTCGTAAACTTTCTTATAAATACGACGGATTATTTACACGTACATATATGCATTGATTATGTACATGTATACGTATGTGTGTTATGTATAATACTTTATTATTTTTTTATACATTAATCCTAGAAGGCTATTAAAGCTTTGCTCCATTGATCATAATTAATGTGTTTGCAACTTGACTCCCCCGAATTGCAATTTAAAGCGTTGTTGTACATAGTATTTTTTAAATTTGTAAATTAGATTTCACGTACCATATATACGTATATATATATGAGTATATATGTATAAATGTATACGTATATGCACAAATTTAAAGGAATAACAAATTTTCTAGTTACACCTTACTAACATATATAGTATAATAAGTACAGAGATCATCAGAAGAACATAACACAAATTTTGTATTTTGTACTAATTTTAAAAAGAAGAATTACTACATAAAAATGTTTCGTTATTATATAGAAATATGAACGGATTTTTTATTTTGCTTATCTTTTTATTCCCTTTTTCCTTTTTATAATTAAAAGAATGTATAACTAGAACTGTGAAGAGTTCTCCTATTTTTAATTAATGGGTTTTGTATTATGCTTCCTTTTTTTGTTTCATTAACGTGTATATGTAGACGTACATATGTTAATATATAAGGTACGTATATGTGTATATGTGTATATGTGTATATGTGTATATATGTATATGTGTATATGTGTATATATGTATATGTGTATATGTGTATATATGTAAAATAAGAGAACGGACTCATCAAAGCTTAATTCTTTTTTTTTTTTTTTTTATATTACAATTTGAATTTAGCTGATGTGCATTTTTCGTTTGTTGGGGGGTGTAATATATATTCACATTTGAAAAAGAGTATATGTATATATATATATATATATATATATATATATTATATATATATATATATGTATGTATATATGTATATATATTTGCACACGCATGAACGTACTCATGAAAAAGAAAATATACTGCACGAAAAAATAATATGAATAAGGGCCACTGGAATATTAACTGTTTGTTTGAAAAGGACAAGTATAGCATCGCTTCAAACCACAGAGCACAAAATGAGGAAAATAAAAAAGTAAGTAGCAAAGTATATAGCAAAGAGTATAGCAAAGAATATAGCAAAGAGTATAGCAAAGAATATAGCAAAGAATATAGCAAAGTAAGTAACAAAGTAAGTAGTAACGGAAAATATAAAGAGGCCGCATACACTGCACATGACCATGATTACAAGATAAGAGTACTTTCTACAAATTTGAGTGGAGAAACGTCAACGAATGATCATCACTTTGTGTTTAAGCAAAATAGGCTACACCATGATGATCGTAGGAAGTTATACAGTGATCATTATAGGAAATTAAATTATGATGAAAAATTATGTAGGGAGAAACATGATAAGTTAGACAGTAAACAGGAAAGTAGGAGCGGTCGAGTGGAAAATAGGAGTAGTAAAGTGGAAAGTAGAAACAGTAAATTGGAAAGTAGGAACAGTAAATTGGAAAGTAGGAACAGCAAAATGGAAAGTAGGAACAGCAAAATGGAAAGTTGGGACAACAAAATGGAAAGTAGGAACAGCAAAATGGAAAGTTGGGACAACAAATTGTACCGCAAAATGCACAAGGAAGGACACCGAAAATCAAACCATAAATTGGGCCTAAAACAGAATAATAAGAGTTATACGCATTTTAAATCTTCCTCTAATACGGGTGTTGATAAAAATGTAAACAGTGATAAGGAAAAAGCAGGGAGTGGTCTTCTTTGGAGTTGCGTGAAAAGTATGTGCTCATCGTTCGCATCTGTCGTAAAAAAAAATATATTCTCATACGAAAACAGTAATTCAAATTTAAAAAAGAAAATAATTTCAGATAATTCAAGGTTAATTGACAAAAAGTCCAAAAGAAATAGACAAAAAAAAGATGATAAAGGGATGTTAAGCGATGATAATTATTTGTCCAGTTTAAAAAATAAAAGTTGTTTTATCTCAGGAAATATTAAGTATAAAAATGAATCGAACAGTATGAATAATTTTACACACGGTTATTTAAAGAAAAACGAAAAATATAATGCAGATGATGAAAATAATAAAAATGATGAAAATGATGCAAATGATGCAGATGATGAAAATAATAAAAATGATGAAAATGATGAATATAATAAAAATGGTGAATATAATAAAAATGATGCAAATGATGAATATAATAAAAATGATGAATATAATAAAAATAATAAAAATGATGAATATAATAAAAATAATAAAAATAAATATAAACACAATGATGAACATGTGACAGATAGGAATAAGAAAATAAAAAATTCTTTTTACGATTTTTCGGAAAATGATATAAAGAATTTGTTCTTGTCTGATAATGAAAAAATGGATTATTCGTATTCTCATTTAAAAGGCAGCATAAAAAATGGTCAAATGACTACTCATAATGGCACAAACGTAGAGGATGTTCAGAAGAAAAAGAAGCATAACAGTTGCATTTGCAAGGAGGACAATCACGGTAGTTACAGGGAAGAGAAGAGATATGATGTTGATTTAAATATGCATAAACGCAGTAGCAGTAAGAGTAAGTATAACTCAATGAATAATTCAAATTACTCTAAGTATGATTTAAAAAATCTTAGTAATAATGAGAGTAAACAGTCATATGAAAATAATAATATGAAACCATATGAGAAACCACATCAGAGGCTTTCCTCCTTAACATTTAATAGTAATAGTTACCAATACAAACTTAAAAATATGTATAATGGTGATATAAATATGAAGAAAGATTTTTTTTTTTTTGAATCATCAGAGGACGAATATGGTAATAAAAAGGATGATAAATATACGCCTAATGAAAAAAGAAAGAATAATGAGTATAGGGAACAGAAAAATAAAGGAAGTAATTCAGCTAGCTGCAATAGTGAAAATGATAAGAAAGAAACACATTTCAATAAACAGCAGTACATTGATAATGATTTGCTAAAACGGTATTGGCAAAAGGATGAAAGCAAATATAGTCATGATGATAAAATTGCAAAAAAAGGCATCAGAAGTGACAGGAGCTGCAAAAGTAGTAGAGAAAGTAGCTTCAACGGTGAGCACTGTCTAAGTGAAAATGAAAAAAAAATTAACATTGAAGGGAAACAACTCCAGGATGGAAAAAAGAATGGGAAGAAGGACAAAGCGAAGGATAAAGCAAATGAAAAGGGAATTGCATATTTCATATATAACGATAAGAAGGAGGAAGAGAAGAAAGAAGGAAAAGCTACGGACGATGCACGCATGCCCCAAAAGGAGCAAGTAGAAAAGCTGTATTACGAAAATATTCTCATGGAAAAAGATCGAGAAGAAAAATCAATCAACGGTAAAGATGACAGTAGCTTCGAAAGCTTCAAAAACATTTTTTATGATCGAAAAAATAGGAATGTTTCAATTCATGAACAATCGTGTGTAGATGACAAAGCAATGGATAAGCATGAGGAGGAACAGTTTAAAAATGAGCATGACGACCATCACCACCATGGTAAAATACTCCTTAATGACAACACACATATGGATGGTCAAGGGCTGGAGAGACAGAAAAAAAGTAGTCATTCTAATAATTTTATTAAAAACAATGAAGAAATAAAAAAAATGAGATATGAATATAAATCACTAATACGAATAATAGACACATTTATTGACGAAAGTTTAAACGGACAAAGTGTTAACAATTCTCTTATCCATACAAACAGTAATAGAATAAATGATGAGAAGGAAGGAATGAAAAACAATTTTTTTTCAGAGAACGAGGATGAATATAAAGGTGAAGACTCTATGAAAATAATAGATGAAATATCCTTGCAAAATAAAAATAAATATATTATATTAAAATATGATGAAGATTCACTCATTGAAGCGTTAGAAAAATTAAGAATTGATAAACAGAAAAAATTAGAGGAAGCGAAAGAAGAAGGGGAAGAAGAGGAAGAGGAAGAGGAAGAAGAAGAAGCTGATGAGGATGCAGATGAAGAGAAAAAAAAAAAAAAAAATTAAAAATAGACAAAAGTATATTTTTTAAATGTAATAAAAAAGATCATTACGAAGCAGCTGTATTCATTCTAAATCAGAAAGGTGATAATAAAGTTTTAATTGATAAGTTCAATGTACCTCTTTTATATTCACAAATAAAATGCTTAATCGATACAAGATGGTTAAATGATGAAGTAATTAACTTTTATCTTAGTATGTTACAAGAATACAATGAACAGAATACAAAAAATAGTATGTCACATTTACCAAAAATTTTTATTTTTAGTACCTTCTTTTTTCAATCCTTAAGTTCAAATGGATGTTATAATTATAGTAAGGTATCTCGTTGGACAAAGAGAAAAAAAATTGACATTTTTTCTTTCGATTTAATTTTAATTCCTTTGCATGTAGGAGGAAATCATTGGACTTTAGGCTCAATTAATATAAAAGATAAAAAAATAAAATTATATGACTCTTTAAATATGCCAAATAAAAAATTTTTTGAATACATAAGTAAATACATAGTTGATGAAATCCGAGATAAAAAACAAATGGAAATTAACATTTCCTCATGGGAGTATAACAAGGAGGGAAGTTCAGAGGTATGCCTCAGAACAAGCCTTCATTTAAAAAAGGGGAGAAGCGCCCTTCCCTTACCCCCCAAAAAAAAAAAAAAAAATATGAACTACATCCATTTTTTGCTACACGTATATATACATATATATATGTATGTATGCACGAATGTTTATTGTATTATCACCACATATTGTACATGTTAATGCGAATTTTAATTTTTTTTATTTTAACAGGGCGGAATACCGCATCAAGAGAACGGATATGACTGCGGTGTGTTCACGTGTATGTTTGCCAAATGCTTAAGCTTCAACAGAGAATTTGATTTTAATCAAAAAGATATAAAGGAGATACGATTAAAAATGGTATGGTGTGAGTGCACACAACTTGTATAATGTTTACATGTGCAAGTGCATGTAATATACATTTACATGTCGATTGCACTTCTGCACATTTGGCGGAGCTGTGAAGTTTAGCTTCTGTTTACGCTTACGCAGTTCTTAAGCGGTTTATTTTGTTATATAGTACCTTAGTTATACTTTGTTATATTGTACTGTGCTATATTTATATTGTATTATATTTTTCTGCATAGTATTTTACTTACATTTTTCTCTTTTTTCCGTATGTGCAGGTTTACGAAATATCTCAGGGGTGTCTTACATTTTGATCGGAACGGTAGCAAAATTAGCAGAAACAGCACAAGTAATAACAGAATAATGTAGGAGCTTTTTTTTTTTTTTTTTTCCATTATATTTCGTTATAGTTTTCTCTATTCTTTATTCATCTTTTTTTTTCCTTTTTTTTTCCTTTTTTTTTCCTTTTTTTTTCCTTTTTTTTCCTTTTTTTCCCCTTTTTTTATGTGCCCACTTTGCATTAACATGCAACGCGTCTCACAAATCTTGTATTTATTTTATTTTTATTTGTTTTTAACATGACTTTTTTTTACCCTTTGGACTTAACGTATATTGTGAATGTATATATATATGCACATGTATAATATATATGTATATACATATATAACGTGTACCTATATGTATGTATATACTCATATACGCATAAGATTCTTTAAATGTTTTATCCCTTTTGTCCCATTATTCTTTTTAATTTTTAAAAAACTTGTTATTTGATGGTTACAATACTATGCCTTTTCTTTGTATTAAGGCACCCTTTTTTTTTATTTTGATACATTTTGCTTTAATTAACGAATAAAAAGGCAATTTTTTGCATTTTCTGAACTCTATCGTTTTAACTTTATCGTTTTAACTTTATCGTTTTAACTTTATCGTTTTTATTTTATCGTTTTTATTTTATCGTTTTTATTTTATCGTTTTCACTTTTTCATTTTACCTTCCTCATTTTAGCTTCCTCGTTTCAACTTCTTCATTAGCTTAACCTTTTCATTTCTCATTTTTTTAAAAACGTAAAATTTTTTTTTTTTTTTTATATATAAATAGTACAGGTATTTTATCCATTTCTGTAGAGTTATCTACTTTAATGGTGTGTAAAAATTTTATAAATGAGGAAAAAAAAATATAACTTGAAAAGTGCATACAGGGGTCAAAAGGATGAAAAAGTCTTAACACGCACACAAATATATATATATATATATATATAAATACATACGTATGTGTATAAGACTTGGCACATGAATAATTCTGCCAATAAAACAGCCATTTGGCAAAAGTTAATTTTTAAAAGGATACTTTGTCACTATAATGTAGGCAAGACAAGTGAGCTACTTCGCTACCGTACTCATATAATATATCTTCTTTCCTTTTTCTCATAATTTCATGCTCGAATATGCATTTTTTAAGTTTACTGTTAAGGGTATTTAGTTCCTGTGTAAAATTTAATGGGGAAAAAATGTAAAATTATTAAGGCGTTTTTATGTGCATACTTGCGCAGGTGGCATATGTTCCCACGTGCGAACAAATTTGTGTGTGTACATATACATATGCTTTTGTATGTAATCGTATGCACATGTGTGTGCGTGCGCGTATGGGGGCACTCAAAATTTTTTGCATTTATCGTTTGTAACCTTTATTTGATGGAAGGCGGTACGAGGTACATGAACGAAGTCCTTTATTTGGGAAAGAATATTTTCAAGTGTGAGCGGCTTTTCAATTTTCAGAACAGCACTATCATTGTTGTAATGATATGGAAGTATAAAGTAAAGTACGGGGAATAAATTTTCATTGACATCTTTTAACACGTTATAATGAATACCATATTTTGAAGTGTCTATCCCTACAACATTCACTGGCACATAATTTGATTTAAAAATTTTGGACAAATCAACCATTAAAGATTTAATATACATATTTAAAAATATGTTATTATTGTAAAAGAATATAATTGTCTTTACATTATTATCTATAACATTTATGACTTGTTCAGGTTTTATATCTTTATATGAATGAATATTTTGCTTAAATTGTAAAATTTGGCACAATTTTCTTTGACCTTCATTTTTTTTTTTAATATAAGGTATATAAAAACATATTAAAAAATGCGGGAAAAATAGCATAAAGATGAAACATATATATGGTAATGCTGTTGATATATACTGATATGTGTATTCTTCTTTTGTTAATCTTTTTTTGTCAATAAGAAAAGAAGACGGATCTACATTATGTTCATACCTTTGTATGTTGTAATAATAAAGTGAATTAATATTTTTTTTTTCAAGGAATTTTTTTTTTTCATCATTTTTTATTTTTTTATTTTCCATTATCTCTTTTACATTTATAAATATTTCCCTCATATTTTGAGCCCTATTTAATTTTATATTGCTCAGCATGTCTTCGTAATAATATATATCAAAACTGTTTATAATTTCTTCTTTTTCTAAAATATGTATAAATTTTTCCAGTTGCTCATAACTGCTTGGTTGGCAAATAATTCTATCATACAACAAATTTTCTCCCCCTCCTTCTCCTCCTCCCCCTTTAAAAACTGTAAATGTACCTATCTTATTGAAGTTTATATTTAACGGAAAATTATTCCTCCGTAAAACTTTTAAAACGTCCTCGTTCTCTTTTGGTTTTACCTGACTTGTGCAGGTTTTTCTCTCTATATTGTTGCAGTTACTACGCTGGAGGGTAAAAGATACGTACCTCCATGTATATCTACCATTTAAAGCATATCTTAACGTTTGGATATATTTGTTAAGAAGCGGTTTCATCTTTATGAATGTTATGCTTGAGCTTTTTGCAATAGCTTTTCTGTAATATCGTTTTTGATCTTCCCTTTTCGTTGCAGTTACTTAACTGTTTTGTTAGCTATTTGGTTTATTTTATTTATTTGGTTCCGCCTTAATTATTATGATCTGCTTTATTTATTATGATGTGCTTTATTTATTTTGATCAGCTGTATTTTATTTATTTTGTTCTGCTGTATTTTATTTACTTCTGTTTCCTTTGATTTTATTTATTTTTCTTCCCCCTTTTCTTTTTTTTAATTTGTGATAATGCACACACATTAGAGTTGCTTCCTCCTTATCATCTATATTGTGAACTACTATTTGCACACAAGGTTACATTGTCATTTTTTCATTTTATATATATGTAGTTTTTATTATGCTTTTCTATATTTACGGAGTGAGGGAAAACTTCTAATAACGCGTCTTTTCGTGTAAGCATGTTTCTTCTTAAAAATAAAATTTTACGTCTAGTAAGAAGCGCAAAATAAGCGTGTTTACATATATACAGTAGTACAAGAATAAATTTTCATATGTACAAATTTGTACGTACATAAATTAACTACGTTTCCTAGCCAGTCCACTGACTCTCAGGTTTGACTACCTATGCTAATTTAACATGAAGAGAAAAAAAAAAAAAAAAAAATATATATATATATATATATGAACATATATAAAACGATATAGTATGATGTTAACAACGTGCTGCTTAAAGAGTAAAGCATTTAAACATAATTTTTGAAAAGCTTTTCAAAAAAACATTCTGTAATAAGGTATACAATTTCGTCGAACTATTCACAAGAAAATGCACGTAATTTTTAAAAGTCATGTTGTCCTCAATAGGAGAAAAAAATATACGTCCTTTGTGATTCCTGTATATATATATATATATGTATGTATACATGAATATATTTAGGTGTACTCTGAAAAAATAATTTTTTCGAATTTTATATAGTGTAGAAATACACAAACTTGTATACGTCATTTAATAATTACATATATAAATATAAAAATACATGTACATGTACATAAACATATACGTACATACCTATATACATGATAAATGTATACGTGCATAAATAAAAACGTACATAAATAAAAACGTACATAAATAAAAACGTACATTAATAGAACGTACATAAATAAAACGTACAAAAATAAAACATACAAAAATAAAACGTACATAAATAAAACGTACATAAATAAAACGTACATAAATAAAACGTACATAAATAAAACGTACATAAATATATATGTACAATTTTTTAATTATTTTTTTTGTTTTTCCCTTTTTTAAATTGGTTCGTGGGAAATGCTTATGAATACTTATATATATTATGTATACGTATAAACATAAATTTTTATATTTATGTACAAATAAATGTATACTTATACAAATATATATATATTCATTTAAATATATATTTATGTACAAATGTATATTATAATTTATTTATGATGAGGGGAATAATTTTTTCAAGTATATTACTATGATAAACAAGCTTTTATTCATGAAAAAATGTGTATATGTTTACTAAACGGTAAAGGTAAGCAGCATACATATATGTGTACTTATATACATAAATTTTTTTTTGTAAATACATATATATATATATATGCATTTGTTTAGTCATTTTTCATTTTAAATATTTGAGTATTAGTTTATCATCTGTCAACTTTCCCACTTATTTTGTTTGAATCCCCCCCCCTTTATGTATGATGTCGAACTATTGGGAAAGTATTAATTTTGTTTTATAATCTTTACAAACGTAGCAAAATAATAATAGAAGAAAAAAAAGAAAATGAAAAAATGAACAACATAGTTAACTCCATAAGTGTAAAAGGAATTAATGGAAAAAAGGAAGAAGAACAAACTTCAAGAAAGGAAAAACATGAGCAGCAGCAGCAGGAGAAGAAACTTTTTCCACGTTACAACATATATAATGGGGAAAGAGCAAAAAATATAACAAGGGGCGCTGGAAAAGAGTATATGAAAAGAGCATATAACACTGTTCAGGTGAATCAGGAAGAATTGTTACTGAATATATTGAATAAGAATAACAATGAGAATAATTATAGGTACACGAATAACTGTACGAATAAGACATACATAGGAAAAATTGGAGGCATAAAAAGGAATGAGGTTAAATGTAATCTGCCTCACGTTACCTTTGAAGAGGAAAAAGAAATTATAAAAACATACTACGAGTTTTATAATTTTACGAAATTTCAAAACATTGATAAGTCTTATAAAGGGAATGACTTAATAAAATTTTTCAGCGATATGAATATTTTAAGAGATTTAAAAAAAGAAAAAATTAAAGTTCAAAAGAAGAATGATTTTTTAAAAAAGGGTAAAGGTATAATTCGAAATTATGAGCAACAAAAAAGGGAAAAGGAGAAAGAGAAAAAAAAAAAAAAAAATGTGCAACCATTGAACATAATGTTATGAGTAACTACAGTGATATAACGACATCAAACATGTTAAGCCTCGAATGGAAGGACGATGTTTCGAAGAACTATTTATTACAGTGTTGTAATAACAGTTTAGCAGGAAATCTTTTAAATATTCATAACACAGATTTTATAGAGATAGAAGACATTTTTGATGAAAATAGATTAAACCAGGTTAAAAATCAAAATTTTTGTTTTTATAAAAATATTAAAATTAAACAATCAACAAGAAATGAGAGTAGTAACAAGGATGAACATGCTGATAATATAAAAAAAAAAAATACCAATGGTTATGCTCTTCGTAAAGAATACTTTACTCATACCAATTCCAGTAATACTAACATACGAAAGAGACAAGAACCTTCTCTGGATGGAATAAAAGATGAATATAATGGTAGGAGTACTTGTGGAAATGCAGAAGAGGCAAAGAATACTAGTAGAGACGCTAAAAATAGTAGTAAGACACTCAGCGAGAATGATGAAGGAAGTGATGGCTTTATGCGTGATCTCAATAGGGAGAACAAAAGAAATGATCATAATGTCCGTAGCTACAACGAGGAAAATCCTTACCACAATGGTAGGGACATTAGCTCCAACGAGGAAAAGCATAACAACTACAGCAGTTTCCTTAGCTTGAGTGAGGCGAAGCATAACAATGAAAACAGTTTCCTTAGCTTCAATAAGGCTAACGATGATGTGAGCTACGCTAGTATTGACTTTATTGATAACTCAGAAATGCACATGAAAGTGGAAGATATTAATATAGTAGAGTGTGGAGAAGATAACAACTTAAAGAAAAAAAATTATTTAAGAGAGTTAGATGACTCAAGAGATTTAGGGGATTTGCTAGAATTTAAGGAGTCAAAGAATGTTCCTACTGAGGATGAATTCGAGGTGGACCTAGATAAAGAATTTAACTTTGATGATGAAGTTGAAGAGGAATTGAAGGAATTGGAGGAAGTGCAGGAATTGGAGGAAGTGCAGGAATTGGAGGAAGTGCAGGAATTGGAGGAAGTGCAGGAATTGGAGGAAGTGCAGGAATTGGAGGAAGTGCAGGAATTGAAGAAAGTGCAGGAATTGAAGAAAGTGAACGAAGTGAGTCAAGTTAATGAAGAAGATATGTATAAAAGCAAAATCTCAGGATCGTTTGAGAATAACATGAAGAACATATCTCCCATCTTACAGGATGATGCAAAAGACAATGTACATGATTCATTTTCATATCTATGTTTTGGCAGTAGAGATAATTCGTTTGTAGATGATAATATGTCAGGGGTAAAGGAAAGTCACTGTGTGAAGAATGAAGATTATTGTACATTGAAAAATGATGATATACAATTGTTCGAAGAGATGAATGAAAAAAGCGAGTATACCAAGAATGACAGCTTAATAGACTTCTTCGATGAAGGCGGAGTTAATGCAGATGATGTTAATTACGAAGATGCTAATGCTGACCATGTTAATGCCCGCAGTGCATATCTTTTTGATGAAAACGACCTTGTGCATTTGAAAAACAAAAATTCAAGCAAGTACCTGCAGGAGGGGGAGAACATAATAAATCTAAAGGAGGATAAGATGGACAGCTCCGAAAGGATAAGCGATTTATTTGGGGAACTTGACAATATTGCAGAAATGGATAACGTTGATGGATTGGATAACGTCGATGGATTGGATAACGTTGACGGATTGGATAAGGTTGACGGATTGGATATCATTGACGGATTGGATAAGGTTGACGGATTGGATAACATTGACGGATTGGATAACGTTGACGGATTGGATAACATTGACGGATTGGATAACATTGACGGATTGAATAACGTTGACGGATTGGATAACATTGACGGATTGGATATCATTGACGGATTGAATAACTTTGATGGACTTGATAATAGTGACAATCTTGACAATTTTAGCGAGGGGGAGGGCAGAGACCCCCATGGTATGCACAACATTTCTTCAAGGAAGGGTGAAAAGAAAGAAAGCTCCCTTCTATACGATTTGATTGAAGACAAAGGGAACGAACTGATTATCGAAAACCATGATGATAATGGTAATGATAATGATTATTTTAATACGATTCATGATAATAATGTTAATGATGATGATAATGATAATAACGATGACATTGTTAATGATGATGATGACAACTTAAATAATGTAAATTTACATTTAAATGATGAACAGGTCATGCTAAAAGGCTTCGAATTAAATAAAGAGAGAGGAGGAGTATTTTTTAATAATAGCATGTACACATGTGAAAATTATCTGCATGAAACAAATGATATATATTATAACAACACAGAGAATGAGTTTAGGAAGAAAAAAAATAAAAATGAATATGATTTTTTTAAAAATATATACAAAGACTATTATAACTGTTCTTGTCCATATGATGAGCTTTATTTATTTGGAAATAATATTGTAAATAATGTATATATATTTATATTATTAAATTATAAATATATAAAAAATTATAATTATGATTACTCAGTGTACCCTTTTAATAATGAGGATTACGCACAGTATGTTTTTAAAAACAAATGTGCGGATAAGAATATATTACATAATGAAAATATTATAAATGATATATTTAATATAAATGAAAATAACAATCGGTGGAGCGAGAGGGAACGAATGTCGTTAATAAGGAGGAAGAGAAGAGCATACCATAGGGGATATGACAGCGGCAGTGATAGTGGTAGTTGTAAAGATAGTGATGGAGAAAGTGATAGAGGAAGTGCCAGCGGCAGAGATAGCGCTCTCAATGACAACATGATGATAATTAGAAATCGAATAGACAACGACGACTCCGTTTCGGTCATATGTAACAATAACACACGCGCAGTTAGTGGTAAGCATATTATCAACAACAATGGTAATAATAATAATAATAATAATAATAGTATTAACAGTGATAATCATAGTGCCAATAATAATGGTAATAATAATGGTATTATTAACAGTAATGATAATGATAATGGCAATAGGAACGGTATCAGAAGCAGAAGCGGCAATGTTCTCTGTAACAGTGGATCTGATGGTAATAATAACAGTAATAAAATTTCATTTGGTATGTCGAGAAGGACGAACGAACCATTCTACGTGTATCTGGAAAAGTATGGAGATATTTTGAATTGTCGAAATAATGAAGCCTATGGTGATGGTATTTACTTATACAATTTTGCACATGTATTGAAAGATGTTCTCTTAAACAATGATAGAACAGGATTAAAGAAGAGCACATTATTAGAAAGAATAAACAGAAAATTATTGGATGAGATTAAAAAGAATAACAACATTTCGTACATGTTAAAAAATTTATTTTTAAGGGAAAAGCCCGTCTCAGATGTGTTACTTAAGTGTATGATCTACTCGCATGAGGAATATAAATCTTTTAGGAGTGTGGAACACCATGCCTGTATTCTAAGGGGTAGAGGTAACGAAAATGAAAAAAATGGTAGCAGCATAAATGGTATTAAAAAAAATGTTAAGAGCAGAAGCGATGCTTTTGGTAGCACCCTTTCCCTTTTGATGAGAAACGAAGTGAATAGCTCCAGTCAAACACAGGAGAATGTATTTATAGAGAATAAGAAATCAAGAATAAAGACTGCAGAAAAGATTTTAAGCAATGTAAAAAATATTATGTTTTTTTCTAATCTAAAAGTAGATGGGTTTTATAAAAAGAGAAATCCTCATGAAATAGAAAATATGATAGTGTCATTTAACAATGTATTTATTCATACAAGAATGACGAATGATTACTTTTACAGCTATGAACTTTCAAACAAGAAGGGAATAATAGCCTTTTCCAGATTCCACAAATTAGACTTTAGAACAAGTATAGAAAAATTCTGTCATTTGGGTGAATATGCAAATTTTAGGAAAGAACAGGAAGGGGGAAGGGAAGTGAAAAGAGGAGAGGAAATAGAACATGAACTGGAAAGAGAAGAAGATGAAGAGGGAGTGAAAGTGGAAAGGGAAATAAGGAAAGAAAAAAACGAAATAAATAGAGCTCTTTTAAATTGGAACTCCATTGAACGTGAAATACAAAAGATGTATTCCTTTAACAAAGGGTGTAGGCATTTTTTTAAGAAAAAAAGAAGCATCAAGATTGATGGGAGAACCACATATTCAACCATTTTGAATAGTAACGATGTTATCGAGGCTAGAAGTTGCACTGATCCTTTTGTTCATAATGACACACCAGTGCATAACAACACTTCAAGCCGCAATGATATGTCAACTGGTAATTCTACTTCAAGTGGAAGTGCTAATTTGCGGGTAACCAAAAGGATAAGTGATATAGTAAAAATATTGCTTGATGATGACTTTGACTCGAGGCCCTACATAATAGACAGATGGAAGATCGAAAACAACTACGATAACTCAGTAATAGATGAATATAAATACAATAAGAATGACGATGACCAGGCATTACTATTTTACAATCATTCGTGTTTATTATTAAATGATAATAGTCCATTAGTTATCCTAGAATATATTGAAAAAGACCCTCTAGTTTTATTAAAAATTGGTATGAACAGCAAACTAAATCATTACTTTATGAGTAATAATGATGAAAACTTATATTCCTTTGAATATAAAAATAAATTAAAAGAAGGTACAGAACCATTTGGAGAAATAAATGTCATAAAAAACGCAATCAACTATTTCGGTGTATCTATTAAATTGAAAAAAGCAAAACAAAAAATAACATTTATTGAAAATGAATTATTTAAAGCCTTTTTATTTACATTACCTGTGTATCGCCTGAACTGTTCAGATGAAAATCAAGATATTTTAAATGAAATAGAAGAGAATGGTAGCGAGGTGCACAGTAATGATGAAATGGAAGATACAATGGATGGACATCATTATAGTACGAATTATTCCTGTTTTAGTGAGAAATGCCCGGATGTAAGTCAAAAGAAAGAGGATAAGGAAAACGAGAGCGATGCATCATCATATCATGCAGTAGAGGTGGGGGACGCGAATAACGCGACGCTCAATTTTTTAGAAAAGGAAGGGGAGGGAAAAAATAATAATAAAATAAATAAAGGAGCGGAGAGTGAAGTAGTGGAAAACAAAGAAGTGGAAAATAAAGCAGTGGAAAGTGAAGCAATGGAAAATAAAGCAATGGAAAATAAAGCAGTGGAAAGTGAAGCAATGGAAAATAAAGCAGTGGAAAGTGAAGCAATGGAAAATAAAGCAATGGAAAATAAAGCAGTGGAAAGTGAAGCAATGGAAAATAAAGCAGTGGAAAGTGAAGCAATGGAAAATAAAGCAGTGGAAAGCGAAGCAATGGAAAATAAAGCAGTGGAAAGCGAAGCAATGGAAAACAAAGAGAAAGCATCAAACAGAAGTTACTTCGTAAGGGGTAGAAAACCTGACGAGGTGAATACTAAGGAGAAGAACAGTAATGCCATTCATAATGATAATTTATTTTACAACACCGACTTCTTACTGATACGCAGTGTGTCATGTAACAAGTTTAAAATTTTTATGAAACCACTGTACGTTGACGTAAACATTTGTAAGATTCTGGAAAGGGAAGGTACTGCAGTGGAGAATTATGGAAAAGATGAAAGTCTTTACGAGGGGGGAAATAATGAAGAACGAACAACGCAACAGGTATCTGTCAATATAGCGTACGAGCAAGATAATAAAGAAAAAATGGTAAATAATGATTATGCCAAATGTGGAGTTCGTTTCGACTGTAATGGTACCCACTGCACTGTGACCTACAAAAAGGATCTTTTTGAGGAGGAAAAAGAGAAGGAAAAAGAGCAGTTAGGGATCAGAGGATTGAGTGGTAATATTAATAGTAATGCTAGTAGTGGTAGTAACGATAGTATTGGTGTTAGTGGTAGTGGAGGTAGTAGTGGTAACCACATGAATTGCATTTTTTACAATGTGGGATTTTTAGATATGACTGTCGACATGTTTAGCCCGTTATATAAGAAGTACATAGGAGAAAAAAGAAATTATGTGAGGAGTTGGTTAGTAAAATTAATAGTGAAATATAAAATAAAAGACGCTAAGAAGATAAAAGAAATTTTAAAACGAAAGTTGAGTACCTTTATTAATGAAAAAGATATGAATGCTGTTGTGAAGTCGTTAGACTTTAACTGTTTATTAAGTAAAGATTATATTGATGAAGATGATCAGAAGAATTATTATAAAGTGAAAAATGTATGTATTATTGAATGTATATATCATTATTTACAGTTATTTAAATATGAAGGAATAAACTTTAAAAGTATATTAGAAAGAGAAGAAAAATTAAATACTCTTATTTCTTTTTTTAAAATGGAAAAAGAAAGAGCAATAAATAATATGGCAAATGTTAAGAGGAAGATGAACGTTATATATGAAAGGTATTGTTACAAAAAGGAAGCCAAAGCTATCGATTTTGAAATAAAAGAAGAAGACATCAAACTAACGCCTATCAGTAACTATTACTTTGTTGGAAATTATTTTTATGATAATAATATGCTCAACTATTTACTCTATATTAAATATTTAATTTCGTATTCTCCTTGGAATGTGTTAAAAGATTTTAGTGCCAGTATTTCCAATGAAGCCAAAATTGGCACTGGGGGTTTTCAAGGAAAGCAAAGAAGGAAGAGAAGAAGTAGGATAGGGAGAAGGATAAGGAGAAGGAAAACAAAAAGGAAGAAGACAACGATGATAATGAAAACAATGATGACTATGCCAACAAAGAGCACAAGGTTTCATGACGACCAAATGGTACATGGCCTAAGGAAAGCAACTACAGGGGATATCATTAGGGGAAAAAGTGGGCATGCACTGTCGGAATCGGACATGGGAAGTGATACATCTAAGGAGGAAGAGGAGGAGGAGGAGGAAGAACAAGAAGAAGCAGAAACTGCAGAAGAGGAAGAAGCAGAAACGGAGAAAGAAGAAGAAGAAGACGAAGATGATGAAGCGGAAGAAGACAAAACAGATGAGAGCGAATCGGAAAATGCAGGGGGAGGAGGGTACACGAATTACAGAAAAAAAAAGACCAAGTTGAAAATGAAACTGGAAGAGGAATCTGACCAACATATGGATGATAAGAGGGAAAGAATAAAAAAAAAAAAAAAGAAAAAAAAATTGAAGGAAGAAGGAGAAGAAGATGATGATGATGAGAGGGAGGCGGAGGATGAGGAACAGCATGATCAGCAAGGGCATTCCTTTGACAGAGAGGAGGAAAACTATTACAGCACAAGTATGAAAAGGAGGAACAATTTCAATGATGGCAGTAGTAACGACTATGTGTATAGTAATGACAATGAATCAGTTTACGATCGCATGGAAAATGAAGGGAAAAAAAAGCAAAGAAAACACAGCAACAACAGCAGCAGCTGCAATAACACCAACAAACATAGTAACTGTGCAAATAAGAAAAAAGCGAAAAAGAATTATTCATATGCTACTTATTTATTCAATCATATTCTACTGAATGAAAAGATTCAAAGTAGCAGTTTACATGAGAAATCAAAGAGTAAGGATAAGGATGGCAAACCATTTAGTACTAGGAATGTTTTGAACAGATACAAAAATAGTGGAATGAAAAATATGAAAAGCAAGCATTCTGCATATACTCATCATATCAGTAACCATATTAACAGTATTAACAATCACAGTAATATGCTACGAAGGGAAATAGATAAAACAGGAAAAATAATGGAAAGAAAAGGAGGTTGCAATTTTGCAAAAAACAGTAAAAGCTACTTCTATCACGGAAAAGGGAAATATAATTTTAGCTACTTCCACACGAAGAAGCACATGATGGCACGTATGCAAGATGCAGTAAGTAGTAAGAGAAGAATGGGGAAGATGCGAAACGTAAAGCTGCATAAGGGATATGCTGAGGAGGAGGATGACGAAGAAGAAGAGGATGACGAAGAAGAAGTGGATGAAGAGGATGATGAAGAGGATGACGAAGAGGATGAAGCACACATGAGAGCGAATTACAGGAGTAAAAAAAAAGGAAAAGGTGCGGATCTTCAGGGATATTATTACTATAGGGAAGATAACAACCCCTTTGGTGTGGGTGCCAATAGCAAGCACAAACAAAAGCGGCAGCAGGCTGAGAATTATCAAGTAGGAAGAAGAAAAAGAAAATATAACCGAGGAAGCAGCACACGTAGTAACGTAGATAATGATGTACATAATGACGTACGTAGTGACATATGGAGTAACAACCATAGGGATAGTGATGTGTTGGGTACGTGTGAATTTAACGATAAAAGAATTGCTAGACAAGAAAATATACAAAGCACCTTAAGGGTTATTCCATATTTAAGTGTGAAGGAAGTGACAAGATTACTTTTAAACATGAATTTTAGTATGAATGATATAAAAAAGATGAGTAGAAATATACAAATAAATAAATTAAAAAGAAGCATAAAAGGTGGGTACCTAACTAACCAAAATAAAATTATGTACATAGCAATGATTAAAAAAATTATTTCGGAGCAATTTAAAAATTTACATTACCCTGTTCAGTTAAAATATAATAATAATATTTTATATTTCAATGAAAAAAAAAGCATCTCGTACGGTTTACAAGAAAAAGATAAGATATACTCAAGGGAACAAAAAGAAATTGGAAAGATGAAAAATTCGTGTTTACTTGTTAAGAAGAGAAAAAAAGTAGAAAAGAACAGGATTAAATTAATTAAACGTTTCGTTCAGGTTTCTTCGAGCGATGAGTATTCCTCATGTGAATCGTCTTCCACGTCATCTTCGTCTATTTCTGCGTGTGCGTGTGGATGTGCAGATAGGCATGCACATAAACATACGCATGCGGGCGTACTCACCTCCACGTCATTTCGTTCCCCGTGCGCTGCAAAAGTGAGCCCTCCTAGTGAGGAGAACGAAAGGAGTAAAACAAAAAAAAAAAAAGAAAAAGAAAAAGAAAAAAGAAATTATGAACATAGACATGCGATTAAGGATGAGGATGATGAAGAGGAAGTGGAAGAAGACGAAATAAAGCATCTTGAAATAATGCGTGAAATACAGACGAAAAAAGATAATTATGATGACAATGAAATGAATTATAAATTAATTTATTGTTTGAAGTGGACAAGGGTATACATTAGAAGGACTGATGATAACAGTTTGAATATACTTGATTTTGAAAATTATGATTATATGCATGATGTCAGTAAAAATAATAACAATGATATTAGTAAAAATATGAACGAAGGATATGATATGGTACAAAATTCATTATATAACAACAATAGGAATGAGAATGAAAGTAAGTATTTACCAAATGATGAGGAAAAAAAAAAAAAAAAAATTTTCCTTTGACAATGTAAAAAGCAAAAATAATATTTTATTAAAAAACTCTTTTAAGCCTATAGAGAAATACTTTATGAATGAAAATAATAAAATTGTAAATGTACAAACATTGTATATTTATGGAAAGAAGAATATTAACGCATTTTTAAAATGGAAGAGTTTTAGAAGTATGCTGAAGAAATATTTCACTCTTCTTAAACACAGAGAAGAGGAAAACAAAGAAGTGCAAAATGGGCAAGTGCGAGTAGGGGATATAGAAGGACGAGAATTGTATAAAGAACAATTTTTAAACGAAAATTTAGTTAACGCTCAACACATTTATAATGACGATGAAGAACATCCATTGCTACATGGTGGTACCCTTTTGGGGGAAAATAAAAAAAGAAAACATAAAAAATATAGAAGAAGAGCAGGAGCTCCTTCAGCAAGCTTTAAAAACATACTTGACATTTTTCCAACGGTGAGCGAAGAAATGAAGGCTTGGCACATAAGTAAAAAAGTAGTAGAAAATAATGAGTTGAATATAGAAAAGAAAAAAATGAAAAACAAAAATGTAGATATCAGTGAACGTCTTAAGGAGAAGGAGAGGAACAGAAAAATGGGAAAATTGCAAGCGCATAGGAACAATGGCCACCATAGTAGTATCCATAGCGTCCACAACAGCTGTAACATAAAAGGAATGAACAAAAAGCTCGTGAACACGAACTACTCCATCAATATTAAGAAGAACAGTAAAAGGGTTCATGCCGCTGCTACGGTAAAACATAGGGATAAAAATGCTTCTTCTCGTCAGTCCGTCAAACTAGCAGTTATACGAAGGGGCAGAGGTGCAAAATCGAAAGAAGAGAACAGGGAAAAGTACGACCTCGATTTGAATGGCCAATCCGAGGTCATCAAAGGAGAAGTAGTGGAAGGAGCGGAAGTAGAAGCGGAAGTAGAAGCGGAAGTGGAAGCGGAAGTGGAAGCGGCGAAATACAATGATGATGGTTATTATGGTGAACGTTATGGTGATCTCTATGATGGTAGCCATGATGGCCGTTATGATGAACCTTATGATGATCGTTATGAGGGTCAGCATGATGACAGTGCACTAACCGGAACAGGAAAGAGGAAAAATTTTAAAGACTCAGTCAAGGAAAAAAATGGCAGCTCAGTATATGTAGACGTAAAGGAAGATGAGGTTAATAAAAAGAAAAGCAAAAGGAGAAGGAAAGGGAAAGAAGAAAAAACAAAAGAAGTAGAATGGGAGAAGAAAAAGGAAAAAGAGAAAGTAGGTGAAGAAGCAGAGTGGGAAAAAGAGAAGGATATAGAGAAAGAGAAGGAGGAAAGAAAAGGAAAAAAGAAAATCAACCACGAACAGTTAAGTACAATCCATTCGGGGGAAAAAAGTTTAAGACGAACGTCTAGCATGATATCAGAGGGAAGTGCGATCCTCAATACACTTAATGATAAGAGCATAGACGAAAATAGTCGCAAAAAATTGAAAAAAGGAAATACTTATAATAATATAAAAGATATAATTGAAAAGTTCAATGAGAATTTATTAAAAATTATGAGAGACGTATCTCAAGTAATGAACTATAAAGCTTTTTTAAATGAAGTAAATGAAACATATGCACCGATGTATTATAGTGTAATAAAGAAACCTATGTATATAAATAAAATAATATTTAGATGTAAAAAAAGAAAATACAATAGTTTAAATTTATTTTTTAATGATGTTAATTTAATTGTTAGTAATTGTAAGCTTTATAATACACCTACATCAGTTAGTTCTTACTTATGTGCAATAGTTGACAATATGTTTGTTGACATTGTTAATAGAGTAAAAAATAATGATGACTTACAGAATTATAATACTATATTAAGTGAACATTTTTATAAAAATAAAAATTTTAACAATACATGGGATAGTTTTAGTATTGAACCGAATGATATTATATTTAATTATTCGTCCACTAGTTTAAATAAAGGAAATGATTTAAATATTAATATTACTAAACAAGAACCCTTTTTAAATAATTCTATGTTTTCCTTAGATCTATGTTCTAACGACACAGGCAAAAACTCAAACACCTTTGATGCGGAAATGAACTCAAACAATTTCTCTGCTTGTTTGAATAGCAACAATATTGATTCCTTCCCTATTTCTGAGAATGCCATCATTGATGTGCACGGTGATCCGAACGATAATATGAACGATGATGCGAACGACCATGTGGACGATAATGCTAATGAGAATGCGGAGGAGAATCGATAAGCCGCTGCGCCTTAGCGGACAGCAGTTTGTCTTGTGATAGGGGAGGCAGTGAGTACGTATGTGCGCACGGGCATGCATATATATATATATATATATATATGTATGCATGTGTGTATGCAATTATTCATGTATGTTGTATGTAATGTGGGTATGCTTGCATAACTCGCGTAGTACCTTTTAAAAATATTTCTCATGTTCACCCATTTAAAAAAAAAAAAAAAATAGGACAAACCGTGTAAGATGAGAGTGCACACATATAGCACTAAAATGAATAGTTTTAAAGCTTTTATCCCATAGCAGCCATTGAGAAAAAGAATCAACATTTTGAATAAGCTCCTATATTATAACGTTAAGTTGTATTAGTTATTGCATAATTTTACATTATAATGGAATGAATAATATTATGTCGTAATTATTAGCTTCTTTGTGCATAACTTATCAGATCTGAGAACAGCTGTTTGCACAGTCAGTGTACAGTCAACGGAATAATGAATTTTATTTTTTTTTTTTTTTTTTTTTGGAATGTGTACATACCTTAACTTCTTTGTTTTTTTATCTGCACACAATATGCACACCTAAGTAGAGGCCCCATACATGCGTATATATATAAGCGAATATGCAGAATCATACACGTACGCATATAAATACACATACGCATACTAATACACGTACGCATACTAATACACGTACGCATACTAATACACGTACGCATACTAATACACATACGCATACTAATACACATACGCATACTAATACACGTACGCATACTAATACACGTACGCATACTAATACACATACGCATACTAATACACGTACGCATACGAATACACGTACGCATACTAATACACATACGCATACTAATACACATACGCATACTAATACACATACGCATACTAATACACATACGCATACTAATACACATACGCATACTAATACACATACGCACGCAAACAATGAATACCCTCTTTTGCAGTTTTTCCTTTAAAAGGTATTCCAAAAAAAATGGCTTTTGTTTCGTTTTCCGCTTCAAGCAGTCGTTGCATTGGCTTTCTATTCACGATTTTGCTCTACTTTTTTTTTTTTTTTCATTGTTTTGCCAAGTGGGAATCGTCTGAGGGCGCAAAAGATACTCTGTCAAACGTTGATTTACTTTTGTGCCAGTTTTTTTCTTACTAATTTTAGCAGTTTTATTTTTATGCACTTTGTTGTAATTATGTTATTATGTTGTCATAATTTTATTGTTATATCATTGTTGTTATTATGTCATAGTTGTTTTATTATTTTATTTTTTTTTTTTTTTGTATGCTTTAATCTACATTTGTAAAACACGATCTCCATAAAAACTTGTACTCGTATGTTCATCTATTCAAATTAAAATAAAAAAAAAAAAAAAAATCTTGGCGAATTTTGTTTGCAGTTGAAAATAGATCGTAAAAATATACTAGTGACAAAATGTGTTATACGAGTTAACACAAAAGGAAAAAAAATATATTTCATATTCTTTAATTCTTGTCCACGAAATTTGGCAAAAGTGGGGAGGGGGGAAAAAAGAAAGGAAAACATAATGAAGTAAAGCAAAATTTTTTTTTTTTTTTCTTTTTTTAAATATTGATAAGCACTTAAGTACGCAGTTTAATTTACCCGAATGTGTTACTCATTTGGAGAGAAGCACTTTACTTTTTCTTCTCGTGTTTTCATTTGATCATCCTCTTTTGCTACCTCTTTTGTTTCCACTTATAATTTCACCTTTGCTTCCTCTTTTTTGTGTCACCGAAGAGAAGCGAAAGAATTCGAAAAAATGAAAAGGAGCATTAAGGAGTTCGGCGTGTTTAACAGTTCTCAGCTTATTTCTCATCTCACGTATCTACTCATTTCTTATCCTTCTCATCTCACGTATCTACTCATTTCTTATCCTTCTCATCTCACGTAGCTACTTATTTCTTATCCTTCCCAACTCACGTAGTTACTCACTTCTTATCCTTCCCAACTCACGTAGCTACTTATTTCTTATCCTTCCCAACTCACGTAGTTACTCACTTCTTATCCTTCCCAACTCACGTAGTTACTCACTTCTTATCCTTCTCATCTCACATAGCTACTTATTTCTTATCCCACTTCTTAACCTACCTCTCATATCACATTCCTGAGGAATGCTACAATCCCCCCAGTCGTGCGAATGAGTTCAGGTGTAGTCAAAAGAACATACGAGTGCTTATATACGCATCAAAAAATTCAAAAGAGTAAAAAATGGCAAGACGGATTTTGTGAAATAATAACTAGCCATGGCTCGACAAAAATAAATCTATTAAACCTAAATAGAGTATGCATAGAAAGTTCACTTGGGAGTATAATAAACTTTCAAAATATTGAAGAAGAAATTGAGTTAAACTATCACTTAGTTCGTTTTGTTGACATAAGTACATACACTGAAAATGAAATAAAAAACGAATCAACGAAAAAAAGAGCAAACGAGTTACTTCTAGAGGAAAAGGGAAATATAAGCATACAGAAGAAAAAAAAAAAAAAAGAAAAAAAAGAAATTTGCTATTCCAGTTCATATGATGTAGAGGATCAAAAGGGAATAGAAGGAGAACCTTCTAGTGAAAAAGAAGAGGAACTACCAAATGGTAAAAATTGGTTATGCCGTAATAAGACGCTAGACAGGTATGCACGTATAAATAGAAAATTCGAAGTACCAAGAGAAGTAAGTTCATGTGGGGATGGAAATCAAGTGAAAAGAAGGCGAACAGTGGAGGAGTGGAAAAACACTGATGAAGAGGACGGTGAAAGTGTAAATGGGAAAACGAAAAAAGGAAGAGATAAGAAGATTGAGGGGGTAGAAGAAAAGCAGGTATCAAGGGAAGGGACAAAACTAATCAATATTACATACACCAAAACATATTTTTTTAATAAAAAGAAAAACGTAAAGTGGTTTGATGGGTATATAATAGAGAAACAAAATATATTAGAATTATATAATTATTCTAAGGAAAAATTATTTACAGAGAAAAAAAAAAATGTGATAAATGAAGAATATATTCCATTTGGAAAGTACATCGTCTATAATGATTTTTTATGTAAATCGGACAAAGAGGATGATACGTATGAGCAATTGGAATATTCCTTTTCAAGGAATAATAATAGCATTAACAATAACATATTATGTAAGAACTTGCACGATATCTCAAACAGAGTGATTAACAGAATCAGAGAGCCCAATGATATATACAATGCTCCAGATATGAAAAAGAAAAAGTACACAGAAAGAAATACTATAAATGTAGATACAAACGTAGACATAAACAATAACATGCACAGGTATCAAAGCTCGAGTAATACTTCCAATAAATCTTATCATGATGATACAAAAAATTACTATAATAACCATACGTGTGCAGAGTATGGCCAAATGCATTCTTTAAGTAAATGGGGAAATGATAGCCACTCTACTTTAGAAGATCTCTACAATGAACCACATGATAAAGGAAAAAAAGAAAAAAAAAGAGGATATTTAAGGCGGAATAATACACATACACATACATATATTACACATAAAGATCAAGACGAATTCCCGCTATATCATAATAACGAAGATAGGATTAATGAAATGTTCCTCTGTAGTGAAAACAGCCAAAATAATGACAAATATGAAGAAATTATTAACATAGGGAAAATGGCCAGCAAAAATAATTTTTCAAGCTTGAATATTTTTAATAATCCTTTGTGCAAGCACATGAGCTCTGGCTTGGGGAAGGACCACCAAGTTTTTGAAGCAGACGAAGCGGAAGAAGTAGATGTATCAAATGGAGTAGAGTTATCGAATGAAGTGGATGTATCGAATGAAGTGGATGTATCGGATAGAGTGGACGTATCGTATAGAGTGGACGTATCGGATAGAGTGGATGTATCGGATAGAGTGGATGTATCGGATAGAGTGGATGTATCGGATAGAGTGGATGTATCGGATAGAGTGGACGTATCGGATAGAGTGGACGTATCGGATGGGATGGACGAATCAAATGGAGTTAAGAAGTCGGATGGAGGCCCCCCTCGATCATGGCGGAACATATTAGACAGCAATGATAGCATTGTCAACAGCGTCAATATTAGCGGCTTGGAAGATGGGGACCTCCGAAGCGTAACGACTAAAAAACGAAATGGTATCAGTTTCGTAAATAAATCAATGGAAAAAGCGTACTACAACAACGAAGAAAACATTCTTAGTAGCATCGTATGTAAGGAACACACTCAAACAATTATAAAAAAAGAAACAAGCAAAAATGAAGAACTACTGACTTGGGAAGATGCCTCTTCATTGAAAGAAAAGAAAAAGGGCTCCTTTCACTATTTGAACATATACGAAATAAAAAATATGAATACATTTATTTTTGAGAACGCTAACTTTTACGCTAAGGATATGGAAGATGTTAATAAAAGTAACTTGTTCTTACCTATATATATAACCATTTTAACAAACAAAATGTGTATAAAAAATAAATTAAATGAATTAAAATATTTTAAAATTCCAAATTTTTTCCTGAACAAGTCAGAATATATTTACTATTTTATGAATGGTATTCTTTTTCAAATTTATTATGATGTAATAAATAAACTGTTGTGTCTTCATAGTTATTTGGTGTCTTTTCTAAGTGGATTGACTGGTAGGAAAAACGATTCGAAGTATGTAAAGGGTAATCAAGAGGAGAATGAAGTCATTAACAATTTAAGGAAAAAAGAGGATTATCAAGTTGATGAAGGAATAAGAAGAGCAGTAAACAGCAGTATATGTGCTGATAATAATAGTGGACATAATTCCTTATCATTTTTGAGGGAGGAAAAAAGGAGAAAATATAAATATGCAGATGATGATTATGTGTTGTTATTTCAAGGAGTGAAGGTAGTTTGCACTGTGTCTGATAAGGGGAACAGGGTTAGCGGTATGGTTAGTACCATGGTTCGTAGCAGGATTGGCGGAAGGGTCGGGAGTACAAGTTATGGTAGCCATAACGACTGCAGTTTGGGGTGCAAATTCTTCCTGAACGTAACAACAAATAGCTGTTTTGTAATAGAAAAGAATGGAAGTAGGTTTATGCAAGAGGGGAGTAAATATGTCCATATGCATCATGTAATTATTTTGAGTAGAGACAATAATTATTTCGATAATAACAATTTGTTGATATTTATTACCAAGTGGAGTTCTTTTAAAAATAATTATTTAGAAATATATCCTTTAAATTTTCAAACGTATACATACATGAACGAACTATTTGATAAGGAGAAAATTAGGACAACGAAAAAGTGTATTTATTTTTTAAGGAGATACAAAAAAGTAATATTTCCATCCTGTTTGTTTTTTATTACGTTATATGAATATATGGAACATATGAAGTTTCTCTTTTATCTTTATAAAAGTGTACATGATGTGAGTCTCTACAATTTTATTTGGACCAAGTTAGGAATAATAAATTGCACTGAGTATTGCTCTGACCAATGTACTTTGTTACAATATGTCAGTGGGAGCTACAAAAGAGAGTTAACACAAAAACTCAGCAGTGATAAGAAGTTAAACAGGAAGCAGAAGCAAATCATTAGGAGTGTTCTTAACTGGTTTGTGTGTACGGACAGAGAGAAAGATCCAATTGGGGGGAAGCAAATTGAGAATGACCCAAATGAGATTTACCAAGGCCAGTGTAACCAAAGTGAGAAAGAGAAGGAAAATACACATGTACATAATCAAAGTTTCCCTGTTAGTACCATCCAAATGAATATGGTTCAACAGGACAGAAGTAACACCTTACTGGTTAATGGAATTTTTGGGTCAGGAAAAAGTACGCTCATCTGCCATATCATTTGTTACTTAGATAAGTTATTGACCTGTGAGGAGAAGCTAGCCAAAAGAAACAAAAATGGAATAAGTGTAAGTGATGGAGGGGATAAGAATGACCCCAGTAGAGATGACCACGAGCACAGGGACGGCAAAAGAATCAACAGAAGCAGCAGCAGCAGTAGTAGTAGTAGCTCAAGCGGAGGCAGTGACGAAGTAACAAGAGATGACAATAAAAAAAAGAGTAAAAATAAGATTAAAAATAATGATATGTATAATGATGAATATAATGATAAATATAATCTTAAATGTAGTAATAAATATAATAATAAATGTAATAATAAATGCAATAATAAATGTAATAATAAATGCAATAATAAATGTAATAATAAATGCAATAATAAATGTAATAATAAATGCAATAATAAATGTAATAATAAATGTAATAATAAATGTAATAATAAATGTAATAATAAATGTAATAATAAATGTAATAATAAATGTAATAATAAATGTAATAATAAACATATTAATAAACATAAGAATCGGGAGAAGACAAAAATTTTACTCATGTGCAACACCAATTTTGGAGTGGACAATATTCTGCTAAAATTAAAACTCGATTTTGAATTTTATGACTTTGCAAGGATAGGAAATATATATGAAGTAAATTTTTTTTTAATTACAAATTTTATTAGCATAAATTCGAAGGACGATAAGAATGCAGAACAGATGAAGAGATATTTAGAAAGTATGACGAACAAGAAAGGGGGAAATGGCAGTACAGAAGGTACAGATATAGAATCCACGTTTTTGAAAAAGAGAATTACAACGATTAACAATCATAAGGATAATAATTACAACAATTTTAGAGGAAAAAAGGAAGAGGAATCTGTACCGGTGTCCCTATCAGGGAAGAAAAAGATTAACGGAAACAGAATCGACCATAATAACAGCAGTGAGAGCAGAAATAGTTGTTACGATAATGGTAAGACGAGCAAAAGGAGTGCAAAGGAATTGCATAAAATAAAAAATGTAGACACACTGATAAGCGTGTTGAAGAGAAAAAGAGAATTCGTTTTTAGAAATAAATACAAAAACAAAAGAGTTATAGCTGGAACATGCAAAAGTTTACACATCTTTGAAAAATTAAATTCTATTAAGAACAGTATTAATTATTTAATTGTTGATGAGTGCACACAAATTGATGAACTAACTCTTTTAAAATTTCTTATAAAATATTCAATAGATAAATTTATTCTAATTGGTGATATTAAACAGTTGAGTTTCGTTTTGAAAAGTAGGAGTGACTTGACGCGTAGCATGTTTGCTAGACTTATTGAAAACGAGCTCTTTATTAAGTATTATATCATGCAGGGTAAGGAGGAAAGAGTGAAGAACATGCAGCGTGGTGAGATAAGGAGCCATGGGTATAGTGGAAGTGGCGATCATCGTTATGATGATGACTCTTACCCTGACGACCAGCTAGACCTAGACGACATAAAAAGAGAAATAATAAATCTAAATCAAGTAGAATATTCAATCTTAAGAAGTAACATATATAAACATATGTTTGATTTACATGAGGAAAAAAGGGATAATACATTTCAACATGTACAAGTCAGGCGAAAGGGTAAAAATAAGGGTACCGACATACAACCTTTACCTTTTATTAATAAACTAATTATTATGAACAAGCAATATAGATGTCATCCTACAATAAGTAATATATGTAGTTACTTATTTTACAATAATTATATAGTAAATGCAAAATGTACAAAGAATATTAAATTATATTATAATAAATACGATTCACATGTAAATTTAATATTGATAAGAAGACAGACAAACAGAGAAATACAGTATAACAACTATTCTTCATTTATTAATATTTTAGAAGCCAATATAATCTTAAATATATGTGAGAGTATGATAAATAACAATGTGACACCTAATGATATTGGCATAATTTCATTTTTTAAAAATCAGGCTAACTATATTAAAAATAAAATGAAAGAATCCAAAAATTATGACCATCTAAAAAGAATAAAAGTAAGTACAGTTGATTCTTTTCAAGGAATTGAGAAGGAAATAATTTTATTTTCTTGTGTGCTGAGCTCCTTTTCACGTGATAATTACAGTGTAAGGGAAATAGAAAACAAAAATAATACATGTGTGGCGGAAAAAAGGGTTATCTGCTCAGAGAAAGGTAGTACTACCAGTATTACTAATTCATCGGAGTATGTTAACAAAGAAATATTTTTTGCATATGACAATAACTCCTTCGAATCGTTCTATGAAAATAAGAACAGGATAAACGTTGCACTGAGTAGAGCTAAAAGCCAGCTAATAATCATTGCTCACAATAATTTTGTCGAAAAGAGTCATGTGTGGAGTTACATCAAGGAGAAGGCGCGCGTTTACTACTACGATTAGAGTAGTGTGGTGGGGTTGGAAAGCCCGCGAATGGCTTAGCGCACATATGTGTGTACATTTGCACGCCCGCCTGCGGTGGTTGGAGGTCCCGTTCAAAAAATAAAATAAAAATAAAATAAAAATAAAATAAAAAGTAATATAATAAAAAATAAAATAAAAAGTAATATAATAAAAAATAAAATAAAACGCAATATAATAATAAAATAAAATAAATCGCAATAATAAAATAAAATAAATCGCAATAATAAAATAAAATAAATCGCAATAATAAAATAAAATAAATCGCAATAATAAAATAAAATAAATCGCAATAAAATAATAAAACAAAATAAAGTAAAACGAAATAAAACAATGAAATAACAATAACAGTAATAACAGCAATAGTAATAATAACAGCATCTGCGCTTTTGTGTTTTTCGAGGCATGCCCCACATGCGCGACGATCAACAACAAAGGTGCATGTATATTTGCCGTGCTTCATATTGGAACGACGTACCTCTTTGCTTCGTGCTGCAGAACATTGTACACGGTGAACGCTTTTTTCCGCGTAAAGGACAAGTCCGAGTTCGAAATGATGGCATCATTAGTATTATCCGAGGCATACGAAATGAAGCTGTTGCATGTGTTATCAGATATACAAATAAAATTTGGTAACGGGTATAAAAAGAGAAAAGAGGAATATCTCTTTAATATTCTGTTATCATGCGTAATAGGGAATATATGACTCTGCCCAATAATCGTAGATACTAATATATTTTGTAAATTCTTTTTCTCATCTTGAGTTGCATTAATTGAAGAGCTCCAAATTAAATCGTTCAAAATATCATGTCTAAAGAAAATCATTTTTTTATTGAAATGTCTAATACGACATGGGTTCGTAGCAAAGATAATTTTTTTTTTTGTTTTAGATGAAAAAAAAGAGTTCACATTTTCTTCAAATTTTTTAATATAATAAGGGAGAATTGGTAATTTGGGAATACTATTTTTACATGCACATGGATCATTTTTCCCAGGTATAAATACTAAATAACAGTTTTGTAATATTAATTTAAATTTGGATATTAATAAAACAGATAACTTTTCAAATCCTTTTACATATATATTATTAAAGCTTTTGTTATAGTCAAATTTTAAGCTTATAAAATCACCCATAAATATAAATCCGATGGGTAAATCGTTATCAGGGTATGTATTTACATAAAGAGAAAACATTTTTTCCAGTATTTCGAATGTATACGGATTGTCTAAATACACGTCATGCATCACTACCCAGTTTTGTTTTTTATCGTTGCTTTTCACAATTATTTCGTACTCTTTTATTTCCTTTTTCTCCTTTTCGTTTTCGAACCCGTAGAACAGGTCTTCCTCGAGTTTCTCGTCCTCGTAGTTTCTGCGAATGGGCGGCAAAAACAAGCACATATGGGTGAAAGTGGAAAACACGTATGGGTGAAAGTGGGAAACATGTATGGGTGAAAGTGGGAAGTACGCACTTCCATTTGCTCATGTACTATGGTGTAACCTGGGGGGGTGCATAATTTCCGTAGCATAAAAGGTTTTGTTAAGCAATTTCATGCGCCCCTGAACTAGAATAATATGTCCGATGCAGTATATTCCATGATTAATAACACAGTTATTGTTAATAAACAATTTCACTTCATTTCTGATACCTTGTATTACTAACTCTCCATCTCTATTCAAGCCAAGTATTCCTATGATATGTTGATGACCGGTATTTGTTAATTTAACTGCATCAACAGACGTTATAATTGTTTTATCTTTTATATGTATTTCGTTAACTGCATCAGACCAGAACAGAACAGATGGATGTCCCTTAGTTTTTTTTGTTAAGAGATGATATTTCAATTCATAAAATTCAACATCCGTATTTGCATTAATATATTCATTATAATTTTCAACAGAATCGACTTTTTTTTTTTTAAAAATTTCATCTTTTTTTCATCATAATAAAAATGACATAAGTCTAAAAATGTGTTATATACTTTTACCCCATCATTATATTTTTCTTTATATAACTTTATCGCTTCTTCGTAAATATTTTCTTTGTATTTTAATATTATATCTTCCAAATCTTTTATAGTCAAATTATAATCTTCCTCATAATTCTCTTTATATTCCTTTACTATATAATACATTAAATCTGAATCAAACTTCGTTATATCTACAACTCTCTTTTCATTTTTGTTTTCTCCTTCTATTACTTTTTCTTCTTCTATATAACTATGTTCATATATAAAATTTAGACAATTTAAATCAACATTAACATTATGGTCAAATAAATATGAATATAGAGAAAGGTGACCTATAGACCCATTAAATGCTAAAAACACTTCATCTATTAGACTAGTCCCTTCATTTTTTATTTTTATTATATGCTCTTCAATATTGGTTATGTACAAATTTATGTTTTTTATATCATACTTTTTACTTATATTGCTTATTAGTTTCTCTTTCGTTAATTCGTCCATCCTTTCTTACCAGTTCGTGTACCCACGCCCGTGCATGCATACATACATACGTGTGAGTACGTGTGTGCAAATGTATATATATACGTATGTATATATACGGTATAGGTACGTGTATGTATATATGTGGGTGTAAGGGTATGAGTATACGTATGTATATTTTTCTTTTTTTTTTTTATTTTCAGATCCTCGTCTGCGAACGTTCACATTGTTTCATTCAAAATCAATCGAAATTTCCTCTTCTTTTTTCTTTAATTTGAAAAATTTTCATTTCTTCTCAGGAGCTAAAGATGCAGAACTGTGTGTATATGTATGTGTGCGAGTGTGTATATGTATGTGCGCTCGCATATATATTTTTACATGCGTAGTTAAAATTAGTAAGTTGGTATATACCTGGTAGATCAAATTTAAGTGCTTACATATGATTGGATGAGAACGTAATACGTTTTGTTTTCCCTTAAGTCTCATGTAAATATCCTAGCAGCTTGGTTAGTTCCTGTATAACGGGCATTTCATTGATTATTTAATAGATTATTTAATTGATTATTTAATAGATTATTTAATTGATTATTTAATAGATTATTTAATTGATTATTTTATTGATTGTTTAATTGATTATTTTATTGATTATTTAATTGATTATTTTATTGATTATTTAATTGATTATTTTATTGATTATTTTATTTTATTTTTTTTTTCAAAAAGATACCAAAAAGTTTTACATGGTATGTTCTTATGTCACTATGTTCGTATTATCACATCCTTGCCGATATTTTTTTTTTTTTTTTTTTTTTTTTTTTTTTTTTTTTTTTTTATTCACGCAGTAGTTCTCTTCCTGCACGCTCTTTCTCTATATACCTCAAAATAATCAAAATAATCAAAATAATCAAAATAATCAAAATAATCAAAATAATCAAAATAATCAAAATAATCAAAATAAACAAAATATTCAAAATAATCAAAATACTCAAAATACTCAAAAAAGAATAAAGTAATATAAAACACATAAAAATGACGTAATTTCACGGCATAATTCTTTTTGACGATCGGTATAAAAAGCAGTAACACAAATTTCTGGGTGTTATTGATTGGTCATTACTACCTCATTTAGTTATTGTACAATTTGTTAAAAAATTGAGAAATGATAAAAAAATGAGCCTTAATAAAACAATCGCACACGCATAGGAAAAAAAAAAAAAATAATAATAATTATGGTAAAGGTGAAAAGGATGTAATACATACCATAGACATGCTTGTTTTCCTTTTCTTTTTCCATTCTCTTTTTCCTTATTCAAATGTTTCATTCATTTAATATATGAATTTTCGCTTTTTGTTGGTTTTAATTAAAAAAATGAAAAGTACAGATTCATGGGAGAAAGCCATATACGCACCTCAATTTTGGGATAACACAAAACTTGTGAAACAAAAATAGAAAAAAGTAGGAAGTTGTACGTAGCAAGTTGGAAGTATTTTTTTTTTTTTTTTTTTGTTTTGTTTTCTCTTTTTTTTTGGGGGGGAAGTCTAAGTTTTCAAAATGAAAAGAAGATAAAATGCAGTGAAGCAGGTGAAACATAATTATTTACTGCAAAAAAAAAAAAAAAAAAAAAAAAAGGCGGAATTCGCAAAAAAAAAGAATGCATATTTTATGGAAGGATGTGTAGGTCTTTTTTTTTTAATTTTACTTAAGGAACATAAGCATTTACATGATCGTCAATATATACATATAAACAAGCTCATATATAGCGTTTAATAGAGTAGGCAAATGATGAATGAGCTTTTATTTTTTATTCTCTTTCAGTATATCATAAAAAATAAAAAATACTTCCAACGATAGATGTTACAAAGGTAACCGCTGAAAATGCAATAATTGCAGTTTTATTCTTCTCAAAAAATCCTGCCTCTCCCGATCCCTTCAAAGAGGAAAAGAAGGTACCACCACACGCGCACGCGAATATATATATTTGAGCAAGTAAGTGTTCGTAAATATGTTTGTAAATGTGTACATGAACGAGTGCACTAGCTCATGTACATATATTTTGCTTTGATTTGTTCTTTTTTGCTTTACCTCATATTCGACTTGATCGGGATATTCTATTCCTGGGAGTGATATGTCCATTCCAGAAATATCTTTTTCATCTATGTTTAAGCTGCATTCAGATGGTCCTACACCTAAAAGTGTAGAGGGACATATACGATCGCCATTTTGAATCGTCCATTACTGCATATTTTTGCGTATAAGCGCAGATGTTTTCTCACAAGTACGTGCATGCATACATATACATATACATACATAGACATGCACATACACATACACGGATATGCACATACACATACACGGACATGAACATACATATATAGACATGCACATACATATATAGACATGCACATGTGCAGGCCTGCAAGAATGTATAACCTAATTTCCCATTTTCATTGTCAAATATTAAGTATTTGTTCAGAAAAAAGGGGATGCCCAGTTTTACTACGCCGGAGGAATTTATCAACACCCTGTACTTTCCTTCCCTGAGAAAGAAGCAGTTACACATACATGGATACATGTATGCACACACACACATGTATACATATTTTTTCATTCGTTTTGGAATAAATATTCCTAGAAAGAGAGCTAACCCTTCGTCTATTATGTAATCTTTTGGATGAACTACTACCTTTCCTTCACTGTAAGGGAAAAAAAAAAAAAAAATTAAAATATATGAACGTGAAGGGTATGATGAGGTGTTATCAGATGAATGCACACGTCCTTAAATACATCTGTTCATGTATAATAGGGGCATATGAGTATAGATAAATATACTCGTACACATACGTGCGTTTCAGAAGTGTGAAAATTAGGCCTACTTAAAAATTAGCTCGATGGTAGGAAATTTGCTTATGTCCTTGCTTTTAATCTCCATTACCCCATTCTCGATCAACTTAGTGCAGTCGCTGTCCGTTTTGGGGCAATTGTTAAATATGAAAGTTTTTAGCTTAGTCGTAATATCAACTGGGAGTGATAAAAAGTAGTTGTCTGCAAAAGGGTACATAATAGGCTCCTGTGTGTAAGAATTTCTCACACAAAATATGCATTACACATGTATATAAAAGCATGCATTTGTGTATGTGCTTGCACACGCAGTGTCTCACGTACAGGAATCTACAAGGGCATCAGCTCCAATTTCATATGTATCATTTTTTGACCATGATTTTGCCCTTATTTCTTTTAAAAACAAGTTGTACGAACTTTTTTTTGCATCCGAGTATTTTATCCAAACTATCTGATAATTCTCAGCAGCTGCATCCACATCCATTTGTAATGCTTCATCAGCAATAAACTCTTTGCTTTGGACTTGTAATAACGATACTTCTAATTGCTTTTTTAATAAGCTTTTTTCATATCCACCAAATGTTGCTATTCCACCTTTTTCAATAAAACATAATGCAAAGATATTTTTTTTAGAAGTGGACTTTAAAATGTACGTGTCTAAAATAGATGGGAATTTATTTTTTTTGGGGTCAACAATTTCCCTTTTATCATCCGCTAATCCGATAAATCCTGATATCACTTCATTAAATTTTAAATCATTCCCTTCTGATATACATCCGAAATATTCATAATTGCCTTTAACAATATCACCTAAGTAGAAACTGTCTTTAAAATAAAATCCTTTCACTTGATCACTGCCAATTGTAGTATTAAATGAGCATACAGATACATCTCTATCATTTAATCTATTATTCATATTTAAAAAATTCGTATTATTTACGTAATCGCAAAATCGTTTCTTACAACTTCTTTTCTTTATATTATAATCATGCAAATTTTGAAAAAAATTTTTTAAGGGTGTACATGTACTTTCTGTATTTATAGCTAAACAATACTTACTTTTACATTCAATATATTTTAAATCTTTTGATTTTTCTATATCATATTTTAAGTTCTTCAGTTCATAATCTTCTCGAACATTGTAAGAACAATACAGTGCTGTTATAAGACTAGACGTGACGATACCTAGATCTACCTTCGTTTGTTTGAACCCAATAAGAAAGGGTATACTCCATCTTAAATTGTTTTCATTTAATTTTAAACTATAAAAAGTTTTCTCTTCTTTATTATTAAGATGCAGAAATGATTTTGCTACTTCCCCTTTTTTGTTCTCCCTTTTTTGGCTATGCTTCAAATCATTTTCATTCCCATCAGGTTCACTATTTTGTGTGTGCTTGCCAAGCATAGCAGTAGTATCCCTTTTTTTTTTTTCATCATGTTGTAGGAAAGATGAGTACCTACTGTAACTTATCTTATCATTACAATTCTTGCAATAGGACTTTTTTATTTTATCATTCAAATAAGATGCATAAGAATATCCTATAAATATGTTTAATAAGAGGGAAAAAAAAGTAAAGGCGTGCAGGTACTTCTTTGCCATTTTTTCTACAACTTATGTATACTTTTTAAATATTAAATCATGTTTCAAAAAAATGAACTCAAGTGTGCAAAGTAGAACTACAGTAAAAATATATAATAATTGTTATTAAACATATATCATCTATTATTTATTGAGAAAAAAAATATATGAAAAACAAACACAATATAGGTTCTTATTAATTTGTTTATGCTTGAGTGGACGGTATTCACTTTTAATTTCAAAAGAAAAAAAAAAAAAAAAAAAAATGATGAGGCTCTCCACATATTAACTTCTCACATATTATTATTTTTTTTTTTTTTTTGAAAAGAAAAATGCACATAGCTTTTTTACATATCAAGAGAGGGAATGAAAATGCGCGGAAGACAATGCTCGCGCTGTTCAGAATGAGTAAAAAAGACAAGACGGAGAAGGTTAGCAAGAAAGAAATTATAAAAAAGGGCAAAAGAGAAAAAGAGTGTGCGCCTTGTTATTTTATGTAGCGTGCAACTGCTTCATTTTGCTTTATCCATTTATATATGTATTTGTCCATTTATCTATTGAGTACTATCTATCTATCTATCTATCTATCTATCTATCTATCTATCAATTTTTGTGCTTATTTAATTTTGTTTCCCTACTTTTCCCCCGTCTATAACAGTACATTTATGCAAACAAAGAGAACGATTTTTTTTGCTGCTCTTGTTCAATTAAAAAGGAAAAAATAGCATCCATTCGAATAACTACATTTCAAGTTTTTTGTTTTCCCCTCTTCTTGAAGCTGAAAATTTGTTCTCTTTCCTTTTTTAAGAAGCTAATTTCTTTTTTTCTCTGCTGTTATTAACGTCAAAACGTAAATGATAGAAGCACTTTGGTTCGTACATGTAAACTCACACATACAAAAAACAAAAAAAAAAGGTAATATGTATATATACATACATAATATATATATATATATAATATATATATATATATATATATATATATATATATATTATGTGCATATGCCTATATGCCCATTCGCTTGATTTCCCTTATGAGAAAGCACCTCAATTCGCCTTTTCCCCTACCCCCTGGAGGAGTCATAATAATTGCGCACCTTATATTTTCCTCCAAAACTATGATCATTTTGTTTTCTAGATTTATTGTATTTATTCTTTAATGATACATTTGCATTAATTACATCTTTCATAATGATCTTTTTGGAAAATTCTGTAGGCATACCACCTCTTTCCACAATATTGTCCATTATTTTAATTTTTTTTACTGGCGATTTTAAATTATTATGAGAGCTTTTATAAAATTTAATTTGATCATACTGAAATGATAAGATATCATATATTGTTATGGGGTAATATTTTGTATTTTTTATTTCTATAATTTTTTTAATTATTCCTTTTATCTCTTTTGAATGAAAATTAATTAGAGGAGACATGAACATAGTTTGTATTGTAAGGTAATTATTTAAAAAAATATAATAAAATCTTAATTCATAAGCATTATTATATTTTTCTATTAAACTTTTTAGTATCTTTTCTGTATCTTTATTTATGTTCTCTTTAATTATTATATCATCATTTTTGAAATTTTCTTTTGTAATATTTAGTATTTCTTTCACATTATTTTCATTCATGTAATCCGTAATATTACTCCTCTTTTTATGGGTACTTAAACTTTCTATTTCAACTAGTTGATTTTCTATTTTCCTCCAGTTTCCGTTTATTTCATAATTGTACGTTTTGTGTATTACTCTCTGTATTTTGCCCTTGTCATTATTCCTTCTACCACTACCAATTGTACCATCATTACCACTGCTACTCGCATTCACAGTGCCCTCCTGGAATAATAAACATAGCAGGTCCGAAAGTATCTCGTGCAAAAAGTCTATCCTCTTTTCACTTTCATTGGTATACGTTTTATCCTTTATAATGTAATTCCTCCTTTTACAGAAATCAGTAAAAATTGCATTAAAATTTTGTTTCTCTTCTATTAAAAACGAATCTTTGTCTATCTCTTTTATATCTGCACTAACCTTTTTCAATATATCGAAATAGTAATAATCGTCCAAATATAGTAACACATCATATTTCAAAATATTCTTTCTATTTCTCGAAAAAATGCTGCAATATATGGTCGTCAGTAATTCGTGTATAATATCAATGGAGGTTATCATTTTCCTTCCTCTAAAACGTTCGTGGGTGTGTATATATATATATATATATATGTATGTATGTACGCATGTATGTGCATGCATGTACAAGAACATGTACCCCATGCAGGCACATTCCACATATATGTTATTATATTTATGCCCTTTACAAAAACAGAAAAATGGCAAAATTATGAACGTATTGCATTAAATATTTTCAGCGTTTTGGAAAAATTTCCTTTCCCTTTGATTTGCTTCATATAGTCATTTCAAACACTTGCTCAGGTATATTTACGATGTTATGCAAAATAAAAAAAATTGCCCGTTCATGTTCAAAGTAGCTCTATGTTAATACTACTTGGGATGGTCAGTTTTGTTCAGTACCTCCTTAAAAGAGAATAAAACATGAAAGAAATATACAGCGATATGTCAGTTATTTTTAAAAAGAACAGGTTTACAAAGGAACGCGGAGGGATGTTAATTCTTCTAGAACGTTTATATGCACAAATTCGGCAATATATGCATACGCACATAATACATGCATATATTTATGTACATATATATATTTATATATACATTAATTTTTACATTTATTCTCATGACGCATGTACATATCTCACTTTACATGATCAAAATAAATTTTATTAATTTTACTACGTTAATCATATTTTCATCTTTAGATGACTTAATATACGGTTAAAAAATGGTGTGTAAATTTCTGATATATATAAAAAAAAAAATTTCATCTTTTTTACAACTTTTTTAAAACATGACTACTAATAAGGAGCTTGTGAATAGCTTAACATAGGCTTTTAAAAAATATTGTTTAAAAAAAGTTGGGACAAACATCGGCATAATTATGCGTAAAGAAAAAAAAAAAAAAAAAAAAAAAAAAATATATATATATATATATATGTACGTATTGCATATTCGTGTAACTATGCATACGAATATAAATCCATGTGTGCGTAAGTAGGCGTGTAACTAGCCAGGCGTATAATGTATGCAGCACGCTCGCGCCCGGTTGGCTATCCCCTCACAGCAAGTACTTGAATTTTGAGCTGTCCTGGTTTAACTGCAAAATGAGGGTAGGTACCATTTTTTCAGTGTTTAGTTTAAAATTTAAAAAAACGTTCACATTCGACAAAAGAACACCTACGCCATATGAAGAACTGAGATTTTTTTTTTTATTTTTTAAGTAATTTAATTTAAGGAAATTGTAAGTAGTAGCCTTCCTGTTTTGCTCGCTTAAGAAAGAGACAGAAGAAGAAGCATTGGGATCGTTTGGAGTATCATCAAATAAATTATAATTAAAAAACAGGTACAATTTTATGTTGAGTAAATTTAAAAAATAATTGTGAAATAATATAGGAAATATTAATTTGTAATTCAACGCAACTTTCATTTTATTTAAATATTCTTTCTGTGCATCATTTAAATTAATATTGTTTATATCATAAGTGGAGCTAGTAGTTGACAGTGAGCTGTTGTTGCTGTACACTTTTATACGTTGAATATCTTCGCTGAAATTTGTGAAATTGTTGTGTGTGTTTTTTCTGTTTATATTAAGCACTTCCATAATGTTATAGTAGTAATATCTTTTTTTTTCTTTTTTTTTTTGTTCACTCTTATCATAATAATACCTGTGCTTATAATTCCATAAATTTTTCTTAAATGACAATTCAAAATTTAATAAAAGATGAACATCATGCAATGCTAATTTACACAAATATACGGGGGCAAGGTAGGCGGAACCCTCTCCACTATATAATTTGTTTGTACATTTTTTGTTCACCCCTTCTTCATTTGAATTTTGTTTGCTCAACATATTTTTTAGCTTAATAAAAAATGTGGATATATTAATTTTATAATTTTTATTAAAATAAAAGGAATAATTCAAATACAAATTGTTTATTTTATTTAATGTGCAATATCTTCCCTTATTAACATTTTTAAAAAAGGATAATAATTCTGAACGAAAAATTTCATTATTCCTATGTTCATTGGGAGTAGTTGGGCCCTCGCTAATTTTTCTTGACAACATATTGTCATATTCTTTTACACAAAACCTTTTATCCGTGTTAAAATAAACAACCAAGTCTATCTTATTTTTTATATTATAAAACGTTTTCGAAAAGTTCGATTTTTCAAAAAAATTTGTGGAAAAGGCATTTAAAGAACTAGACAACTTCAACTTAGATCCATAGATATTATATAACTTGTTAAATAATACATAATTCTTTTCTTTTTTGAAAAAATTTATATATTTTAAAATAAAAAATTTTTTTATCTTATCGTTGATTATACCTTTTCCGTTGTTATTATTCGAGTGTTTTTCCTCTTCTGATTTTAAAAAATATAAAAATTTGTGAAACATTTTTTTTTTAAATTTCATTTTTAACTCAAATATTGTGTCATGTACTTTTTTAATAAAAAAAATGAAAATTTTATTTTTATTTAAATAATTGTAAATATCTTTTTCCTTCAAAGGATAATTCAAATTAAAAGGGAGAGAAGAAGCCTCTTCTGTTGTTTCAGAAATATCATGTTGCAAATTTTCTGCTAAGCTGTTATTTTCACCTGAACAGTTAATAATATTCATAAAATGGTTTAATGAAGAATTACTTACCTCTTTTTTGTAGACTTTATTTATGTTAAATCCGCAGATAGAGTATGCTGGATAATTGTTTTTTAATTTTTCCATTTCGACTATGTCATTTATGAAAACAAAATCGTAATTATGTTTATTATTTTTATAATTCATATTTTGAAAAAATTTTATTCTGAATTTGTCAGCATAGTTAATACTATGAAGATAGGCAAAGGTCAAATTAATGCAGAACTCTAAAAAAGAAGTGAAACTTTTAGATATACTTGGGATAAAAATCATTTTTTTATTTTCAACTAGGTCTATTTCTAATATATTTTTATTACTCACTTTGTCAAAGAATAATTTAACATGTACATAACTAAACAAATTGGATTTTATTAACAGATCATACATTTTTTCATCCCACATAAATATGCACTTTTCTTTTATGTTCATTTTTTTTTCGAAAAATTGTTTCAGTTTATTGTTTGATTTGCCGTCCTTTCTTTTTAAGCCATAATTAAGAACGTCGTTGTTTATGACGCTCTTTCGTTCTAACAGGACTTTATTGTCCCTCTGTTCAGAATTTTGTTGACAATTTTGGCTAGCATTTTGGTCAGAATTTTGGTATAATTTTTGATCAGAAGTTTTGTTCATATTTTTTCCAGCACTTCTGTCTCTATTTAGACTATTATTTTTGTAGTAATTTCCCTGGCTATTTTGATGACCCACTATCTTCTCCCCCTTACCACTTTTATTGCTATTTTTGTTGTCGATCTTATTTCCACTTTTTTGCACTTCCTTTTTAGTGGAGCCTGGAGATGAGCGCTGCAAATTTTGTTTTTCCCCCTTTTCTTTGTCCACCTGATACACATTAATTTTAATGCAATTTTCATCTAGTATCAACTCGTTTACATATATAACTAGCATATTTTTGTTCTTAACCTTTTTAACTTCATATTTTAAAACGTTAGAGAAGAGATGATTTGTTGTAGTATAATAATCATTAATAATTTTTATTATTGTATTAATATCTCTATATCTTATAATATTTATATTATTCTTTTTCAGCAAGTCAGCAAATGCGTCTTCATTAATTAATGTACTATTATTTATTATAGCTTCATTAATTATTTCATTATTATCTTTTAAAGTGAAATTATTAAAAACGTTGTTTATAGAGAGTTTACTCCATCCTTCAATAGAACTCTCATTACTTCTATTATTACGTCTATTGCTTAAGTTGAAGTATTTATAAAAATAATTTTTTGTAAAATTTTTCCACATCTCTTTCAATTTATTTTTTTTACTTTTAAGAAACAAAATTTTTTTCGCGTTTATCTTTTTATGTTTATGTATTAGTAGTCCTTTATCATAGTAGGTTCTATTAAATTTGTTTAGGGTACCACTGTATTCTTTCTTTTTTGTGCCGTTGCATCCTGCTCTTAATAAGAAACTTGTAAGTACGAGTAAGTACGTGCACAGCATTAAAGCATTTTTCATATTTTTCTCTGTATATATGGCAAACAGGATACAAAAGGGCATACATACGCAAATACATTCGTATGGATACATATATGTATATATGTATATATATGTATATAGAAATGTACGTCTATATATACACACACACACACACACGTATGCGCATAACACAGAACTAAATGTTGTAGCAAATATATCGAATTACAATAAAGGCACTTATGATCACATTACGTTACACCACTGCGCACGTTCCGCCAATATTCATTACATTCTCTTGGTTTACTTTAGCTAGTTGTTTTCCATCCTGTTCTTTCTCTTCCTCTACGCTACTTCTATTTTTTTTTATATTATTTTATTGCACTTGGCCTTATTTTACTATATTTTACTTTATTTATTTTTTCCCCCATAAACTCTCGCTGCCCCTCTATTATTCCGCTTTTTCATTTCTTAAATTAAAAATTGTATGGAAAAAAAGAATGTTCTTTTAACGTTTTTTAAAGTACACAGAATCTCAAAATTATGAACAAAGAAAGGCCTTTAATTTTAAGTTTACTCAAATGGAAATCTAATTATAGAGAAGATTCTTTTCTTTTTTTTTTTTTTATCTTAAATATCTAAAATGTGCTTTCCCATAATGTTAAATTAAGGGCTCCCTTTTATTTCTTCAATTTTACTTGTTCATAATTTTAAGGAGTATTATTATATTACTCCACTTAATTCCTTTTTTTTTTTTTTGGAAATTATGATTTCAATGAAAATATTAAAAAAAAAAATTTACTACTTTTACACAGATAAATAAAATAAAAACGGGACAAAATGTATACCTGAGATGATAAGTTCAAAGGGGGAAAAAAGCTAAGAAAAATATTGCAAAAAAGTTGCATGAGACCTGAAAAACGGGCGAAAAAAGAAGAGCTTGTTTGGTTATATAAATCTGTTTATCCAAAAAAAAAAAAAAAAAATAAAATAAAATAAAATAAAATAAAATAAAATAAAATAAAATAAAATAAAATAAAATAAAATAAAATAAAATAAAGCAAATCGTCTAAATTTCAAAAAACAAAGGATCAATAAAATGGTGCATTTCTATTTAAGAATTGTACCAAACCAATATTTTTTAGAAAATATTACAGTCCATAATATTCTCTTTTATTTAGTTGTATTAGCTTCTTTGTCAAAAGTTTTGTTTCGCTGTGGCATACACAAAAAGAGAGACGAATAATACAGTCAATATATATTTAAAAAAAAAAAAAAAAAAGCCCTTAATCTTATTGTTGCTTATTATTTATGGAGATATTACAATAGTTCATATATATAAAGCACACTCAATTATGTACAAGCCTTCATAAGAATTATTTCTTTGTTTTAATGGTGCTGCTTTTATGTATAATATTGTTAGGGAAAATAAAATAAAGATATGTACGATCGCCATAAGTATTGTGTATTCGCTTATGTTTCTTTATTTAAATGTGCATATTCATATATGCATATGTATGTATGCGTGTGTATATATATTGACATTTTACAACTACATAATTCTAAGCATATATTCCGAGGCTCTGCAAAATTTTTCTCATTGGTGAGATACCACATTTTGGCACTTTGAAAAACGCGAGGAGACACATTAAACTATTGTATATTATTTTATTGTTTTATTTTATTTATTTATTGTTCTATATATATATATATATATATATATATATATATATATATATGTTATGTATATTTTGTTTTGATTACTGATAGAATTGCACAAATCGCTTCGAAAAGGAACACCTTCATATGGATAAAATTTCGAGCAAAAGGTAAAAAATATTTCTTATTATTAAAAAACAAAATAGAAAAAAAAAAAAAAAAAAAAAAAAAAAAAGAGTAAACACAAAATACAAAATAAACCGTCCAAATAATTAGATAAGCATGCACATATTCACACATTTCTGTGCAAGGCTGTTACAAAAATTTCATTAAAAATGCAGTTCCAAAAAAATTGACAGAAAAATAAAAACGATCATTTTATAAGACTGCTTAGCAACACCTTATCTCTAAGGTAAAACATTTTTATTGCGTAAAAAACTTGCCGGCATAAATGAGTATACATATATTTATGTATACAAGTATTTATGTATACATGTATTTATGTATACAAGTATTTATGTATACATGTATTTATGTATACATGCATATAGGCGTGTATGAAAAAAGCCTTCTCCCCCTCTTCAGCTCCTACATGTAAATATACATATATATATATATATATATATATATATATATATGCATGTATATATGTGAGTATATATGTGGGTACCCCTTTTCAGCGTCCGAGGTTAGGGACCCAGTTAAAAAGAAAAAAAAATTGTATGCATATGTGCAGATGCATATGTTGGCTCTACACAACACATATTTGCAGAGAATGGTTATATTTTTACCGATCCACTGATATATTGTGTTCACTTTTTTTTTTTTTTTTTAAAAAAATGGAGTTTGGTACTTGGAATATTGGGACGAATAAAATGTATCATAAAATCTAATCGTTTTGAGTTTCTCAAAATTAATATCATGATAGAAATTTTCCTTTTGCCAATTTTCTGAATGATGCAAAGTAGCTCCACATGGCCACTTAGCACTACATCGATAAGAGAAATCTTGTTTTTGTGAAAAGGTAAAGTCAGCTAAGTTGTAGTATTCTTCGCTGCAAGCCCCTTTGTACGTCTTAGGTGGTTTGCAAAAGTAGCTACTGTTCATTTTTTCATCATCATGGTAATCATTATATTTATTATCGTCCCTATGATCTTTATATTTATTATCTTCACTCTGATCATACTTATCGTCATTATGGCCATATTTATTATTATCACTATGATCTTTATATTTATTGTCTTCGCTCTGATCATACTTATCGTCATTATGGCCATATTTCTTATCATCACTATGACCTCTATATTTCTTATCATCACTATGACCTCTATATTTCTTATCATCACTATGACCTCTATATTTCTTATCATCACTATGACCTCTATATTTCTTATCATCACTATGACCTCTATATTTCTTATCATCACTATGACCTCTATAGTTCTTATCATCACTATGACCTCTATAGTTCTTATCTTCACTTTGGTCATCATATATCTTGTCATCACCTTGGTCATTATGTTTGCTACCTTCGTTATATTTGTTATCTGCATTATATTTACTTTTGCTTTTCTTTTCCGCTGCTTTGAGTCTCGTCCAGCCGTCCGGGCAAGGACTAGTCCAGTCTTGCTGACAAGAGTTTTTGCATGGCCAAGGGGCAAAACATTTATTAGAAAAGAGATATTTATCAAATGTGTTAAACGTGAATATCTCGAGGGAATTTTTACATCCTTTGGGGGGTTTATAATAATAAGGAGCAATGCATTTATTATCTTTTAAGAGCCAATTATAAGGACAAGATTGATAAAAATTTTCTTCACATATGTTTAAGCAAGGCCAAATAACTTTACATTTTTTTTCTATTTCTTTTTTTAATATAATACTATTATATACTTCAATAACATGACAGATATTTCTCTGTCTAAGGTTACTCTTTTGGTCGTAGTCCTTCCAATTTTCATTAGCACATACATATATATGATCCTTATAATATTTGTCTGTACGTTCATTGATAAGTTTATACCCTAAAGGGCATGGATGTGCATAATTCTTTTGGCAAACAGAAAAACAAGGCCAATCAGCTTTACATAGAAAACTCCATTTCCTTTTAAAATTTGCACTTGCATATTTAAAATTTACTACATTGCCACATAATTCTTTTAAGTAAAGAGGATAATCTTCGGGAGCTTCACAAATTCCATCATTCATTTCTTTCCAGCCTAGGGGACAATTTATTCTAATATAATCTCTTTCACATTCTATACAAGGAAATTGAACATTGCAATCTTTTTCAATCTTTTTTCTTTTCTCTATATCTGCTGTAACAAAGGACATATCATGGGCTACATCATACATATTTTTTACCACCTCCCCTAAGTTCAATATTGATCCGCATTTCCTTACTCTTCCTGCATAACTTTTTGATGCCAAGCATTGTTTATCGTTTATCCTGGTCCATCCAACGGGGCATTCCATGTAGTTCTTCTCGAAACACACTCCTGAGTAAGCCAAATTGGCGTTCTCTACCTTGTAGTTGTTGTACCAGTTTTTCACATCGTTCCGGTTGTTAGCGGCTTCTACCGTGTTATCATCTGTATCCACATCGGTAGCCTTATCTATATTCTCGTCCGTATCCTCATATGTATCCTCCTTTGTATCCTTCTTTGTAGACCCCTTGGATCCCTCCTCTTCACTGGGTACGCCTTTGTGATTCCCTTCATGGTCATGCTTGCTCCTTTTCGAAGATGAATGGATTTGTTTTTGGCCTTTTTCTGCTGCTAAATTGACAAACGTGCGCAGTTCGCTGCTTGCTATGCTTCCTCCATTTTCTGTACTTCCTCTGCTACCTCTATTTGCTATACCTCTTCCTCTGTTGATATTGTGCTTGTCATCTGTGATTTCCCCCGAACGAATCATTTGAAGAAAGGAAAAAGGGCTATACTTGGAATACCTGGCTCTAAGATCTTTTATGGTGGCATCAATAGTTGCTCTGAGGCTTTCATCATTCGAAGATTCTTTTAAAAGCAACAGATCAGTAATTTTTCCATCGGTTAATATAAACTGTTCATCATTCCAATCAGCAATATCGTTCATGTGGATAGTATTATTTGTATATTTCATCTTACTGTTACTAGGTAAATACACTGTTTCATCATCAGCATTGAGTATAAGTCCTTCATACACAGAACCACTATAACCTATAGGGCCATTATTAACTGAGGGTTGAGTTGCATTGGAATTAGATATATATGTGCTGTTCTTAATGCCATATATTTTATTTGTTTTATTTGTGTACATGGTAGTTTCTCTTCTTACATTGTTCAGGTTATTATACATATTGTCATTGATAAATACAGTATTACAAGATGATGCCCAAGCAGCTTTCATATCATTATTGTAATTTTTAAAGGAAAAGATATTTTCACACGGACCTTGGTATTCAATGGGTGATATACATATATTGTTTTTCTCATCGAGTAAGTTCCAATTGTAAGGACAAGGTAAATTAAAATTTTGAAGTTTTTGATCTAATAATGGCCAATGGATATCACACTTTTGGGAAAATTCATATTTCTCCTCTTTGCTAAAATTTTCAAATGATATTATTTTTTCACAAGGACCTACATATGAAGAGGGTGCACTACATGTAATGTTATCTACATGTGTTATATTCCAACCAATTGGACATAAAGAACTCAAGTCAACTTCTTTCTTTTCATGAATTGGCCATTCGATATTACATTTTTTTATTAAAGACAATTTTTCATTATCTTTTAAGTTATGTAAATACATTATACTCTTACAAGGACCTATATAAGATGTTGGTGCTATACAACTTTTATTATTAGGATGTATTTTCCAATCAATTGGACATACCACTTTTAAATTATACGTTTTTTCATAACATGGCCAATTGACATCACATTTTTCTGCCCATATTTTCTTTTCACTTTCGGAAAATTTAGAAAACATCTTTTCTTTTATACATTTTCCTTTATAATTTTTCGGTGCTTTACAAATATTTTTATTTATTAATATCCAATTCTCTGGACATTCTTCTGAGTAATTTTGTGTACATTTATTTATACAAGGCCAGGATATACTACATTTTATAGAAAAAACATATTTATTTATGGCAGTATAGTTTTTAAAAGATACCTTCTTATCACATCCTCCTGTATAATTAATGGGACTTAAACAACTTTCTCCATCCCCAAAATTTGACCATCCCTCTGGACATAATTCAGCATAATTTATTTCACAAACTTCTTCGTTCGGGTTTGGCAGATTTAGGTTATCTGCCGCCTTTGCAAGTTGGACTGCCACCTTTTCCCTAAGCACTGAAAGGAGGGGGAGGAAAATGCGTTAAGAAGGTGGGTGCTTATGTGTGTGCGTATGCGTGTATGTGTATGTATTATACGTGTGTGCGATTGAAGTGCAACACAGATATGGTAGGAAAGGAGGGAAAGGGGAATGTAGAGTAATGCAAGCGCCCATGCGATCACATTACGGCATGAGTTTACACACACATACATACGTATATGCATACATATATACACATATAGATACATACGAATTCCTGCATATGCGCATGTTCACATGGGTACACATGTCGTCAACACAGCAGCATAAGACGAAGCCTTAACCCCACTTTCTATGCTTCTCTTATGCAACCAAGATGTGGTTTGTTTATCTTAATGCACCTAATTCAGGGACCCTCTTCAACCTTAGAGAAAACGCATTTATTAATTCCTCACTGAAGGATGATATATCGTCATATTGGATATTATCATTACTTACATTTAAAAAATTTGAGGCTTTATTTTTTCCCTTATTCAAAGCGTACGTAAAAAAAAAAGAAGAATCGTTCAAACAGTTGAAGCAAATAGTTAGGGAAGATAAAAAGAGGTATATGAATTTAGAGGGCATTACGAAAAAGGGGGGTTTAGTTAAAAGGGGGCATTAAATAAATGAAAGAGCGCACAATAGGCAAAGGATGAAAAGAGAATGACGTGATCAATGTGACAAAAGAACAGACGTATGCAATGGTATTTAACAACAACAGAAAAATTAAAATAAAAAAGGACATATAAATGGAGATAAAAAAGGACATAAATATGTACATAAAAAAGGACATAAATAGACATAAAAAAGGACAAAAATATGTACATAAAAAGGGACATATAAATGGAGATAAAAAATAACATGAAAAGGAAAGACAAAAAAAAAAAAAAGAAAAAAGCGTAAGTGGGCTATTTTTCGAATTTACTATCCAACCTCTAGAGGGGGAGAGCATATCATAAACAGGAGTCAAAACAATAAGAGATGGCAAAGAAGAAGAACGTATGTAAGTCATAAGTAATAAATATGGAACAAGAGTAACCTTTCCTTAGAACCGTGAAAACATATATACGGGGAAAAAAAAAAAAAAAAAAAAATTAGGTGTAAATACACAATATACATAAGTATGATTTTTTTTTTTTTTTTTTTTTTTTTTTGTGCATTTATTAACAATAAAGAAATTATTAAGTCCTGCAAAAAAAAAAAAAAAAAAAAAAAATTTTAAATGCGTATTTTCACATTTATTATACAGAAAAGGTCATTAAGAGGGTAAAAAGATTTAGGCGAAATTTTATGATAACACAAAACAGGTTTAGAAAAGAATATGTCGTTTTTCGAAACATTGTTTAAAAGACAAAAATACTATCAAATTGATAAGCACATTTTGCTGTTTCGTCTGGGTATTTAAAATGCTGTAAAAGGCACTGTTAATGTTTTTACGTGCTCAGGTAGAAGATATGGTTATTAACAACTTGTGCTAGGAGTAAAAATAAGCTTACATATATTGTATATATACACATATATAAGTATGTACGAACGTGTAATTACATCCAAGTCTGCAGCAAAGGGAAGAAAAATCCAAAACATTACGATTTTGTATTTCCTATTTTGTATTTCCTATTTTGTATTTCCTATTTTGTATTTCCTATTTTGTATTTCCTATTTTGTATTTCCTATTTTGTGTTTCCTATTTTGTATTTCCTATTTTGTATTTCCTATTTTGTATTTCCTATTTTGTATTTCCTACTTTGTATTTCCTATTTTGTATTTCCTATTTCCTGCATTTGTTAATTTTTTTCCTCCTTGGGTATCTGCGTGACGCTCTCAGCATTTTCTCTTTATTACGGCCATTCATGTTTGCTCACTTTTACAACATACATATGTACGTACATATATATATATAGATAGATATAGATATATAGATATACATTTTATTTATAACTGTATTATTTCCCCCATCTGGACAGTTCTTTATTTATTTAAAATCTATAAAATTTTCCAAAATGTCGAAGGTACGATATGGTGCTGATTAAAAAAAGGCGTAAAATTTATTTCTTTTTTTAACCTTTTTTTTTTTTTCTTTATTTTTTTTTCTTTATTTTTTTTTCTTTATTTTTTTTTCTTTATTTTTTTTTCTTTATTTTTTTTTCTTTATTTAAATTGAAGAAATACCTATTTATATAAATGAAACGGATCTCAGGGGCATTATTTATACATATAAATAATATCCTATTGTGAGAACATTATTAAAAAATTAGATGGATTTTCGGAAGCACGAATTTTCGTTTACACTGGGGAGCTTATAAAAATAGGCGGAACGAAATTAGGAGATAAATTAAAATTAAAATACCTTATTATGCATAGGTTACATTCTGTTGAACAGAAAAAAATAAATAAATAAATAAATAAATATAAAATTAAAAAAAATAAAACTAAAAAAAATAAAACTAAAAAAAATAAAATTAAATTAAAACAAGATGATGTTAATTCTCTATATCTGTATTTATACTACAACGAGGGTAATTTCATCATCATGTCATAGTAATTATTAAAATATGAGGTTTATTTAATTTTTTAATTTTTATTTGTTTTTCTTTCATTTTTACTGCTTGTACATGACAAAGTAATATTTACATATGTATGTTTGTAAATTTGTATATACATTTTGGTAGGGGAATTTCTCCTTTTACGCCTGAAATTTTGAAGCTTTTTTTTTCCATATTTTTTATATATATATTTATACCTACATGTATGTAAATATATGTACATAAGTGTTACACAGTTCTATGTATGTGTATGTGTATGTGCCCATTGCATACATACATACGTACATACATAATATATATATATATATATATATATATATTTATATATATATGTATATACTACACATAAATGTATGTATATGCATATGTACACGTGCGTCCGTTGGTCCTTTTTTAGTATGCCCTTTTATGAGAAACCAGGAAGCGCAAACCTACTCATTACAGTGCGTCCATCATTTTGTAGTTGCAAATGTGAATGAAAAGAGGGTTGTTCTTAAGAACCCATAACTGCCTTTCTTCTCGTGCGTAAATGCAGCAGCTATAGTAGAGCTACACGTCTATATAAGAAAAAGTTTTGTAAATGAACTACGCTTGTATTTTACTCCTGTGTTTTATTTTTTTATTTTATTTTACTCCCATTTTTTATTATATTTTTTTAGTGCTCATAAAATTTTAGTGGTGCTCTCAGGGAGCGCTTTAGCTTAATGTCAAGATATGACTGTAAAAGTTGCTACACACATATATATATATATATATATACATATATACATATATATACATATATACATATATAAAGTGCAAATTTTTAAATAATTTATTTTAAAATTTTTACTCAAATTAACATAGTGATACTGTTACATAGTTGTTTTGTTTTATATTTTTTTTTTTCCCGTGTCTTCGAGATTATTTGTTGAAATCTATGCCCACAGAAAGGAGGGGTTTTGACAGAGGAATTAACATTCTAAAGGGGATTTTGAATTAACGAGAAGGAGATTAGTGCAGGAGTTTATATATAGTACATATACCCGCACGTGTCTACGTAGTTGTAAAGCTCGCATACTTCGTTATATGCAGTTGTACGTGTGGCTCGTATGATATAGGGAAGATGCGGCGTTCAGCGTAAAGAGAAAATTGGGTTTAAATGAAAACGTATGCATATATATACACATTTACATACCCGTACATATGTGTCTGTTCCATTACTTGTAATTCTTTTCTGTGAAAGAAGAGAGACTAGGTTTTTTGTGCTTACTTTGACCAACGAAGGAGCAAAAAGCCGCGTGAACGTGAAATAACATTTGCGGAAAATTTAAGTGCTATTATTTTTGCCAAAGTGATACACAGCAGAGAAGTGAAGATACGTGGACACGTACGCATCATATATTTGGAGTGAAAAAAGACTTAGAAAAAAATATTAAAATAACGAAATAGGTAAATGAATAGTTAAATGAATAGTTAAATGAATAGATAATCGAATAGATAACTGAATAGATAATCTAATAGATAACTGAATAGATAATCGAATAGATAACTGAATAGTTAATCGAATAGATAACTGAATAGTTAATCGAATAGATAACTGAATAGATAATCGAATAGATAACTGAATGAATAGTTCAAAAAACATGTATACATATGTATGCATAAAGGAGCAAGTGAAATGCGTCTGAGTAATGACTGAAAAGAAGTAGTATCATTCCACTTTAATAACTGCATAATTGGAATGCATGTGTGTGTATGCGTTTATGTACTTATGCATATGTATGTATGCGTTTATGTATATGCTCATCTGTATACCGCACAACGCTAAGCAGATATCCCCTATTCTGAGAAGCCGCTTTTTTTAGCCGTGCTACCGCTTTTTTTTATTTTTTTATTTTATCTTATCGCTTTTGTAAGCATCTAAACAATTTTTAGAAGGATGCCCGTGTTGTATCATCTAACATTACAAAAACCAACTGCCATTACAAGAACGGTGTATGGGAATTTTTCTAATCCTAGAGCGCACGAAATAATAGTTGCTAAGGGTCAGGTGTTGGAATTACTAAGAGCAGATAAACAAGGAAAATTAAATTTGATCGTTTCGAAGGATATATTTGGTATAATAAGATGCTTGCAAACATTTCGGTTAACTGGAAGTAATAAGGATTATATAGTTATAGGTAGCGATTCAGGTAGATTAGTTATATTAGAATACAGTAATGATAAAAATGATTTTATAAGAGTACACTGTGAAACATATGGTAAAAGTGGAATACGAAGGATAATACCAGGGGAATATATTGCAGTAGATCCTAAGGGAAGAGCATTAATGATATGTGCTATAGAAAGACAGAAATATGTATATATTTTAAATAGAGATAATAAAGAAAATTTAACTATTAGTAGTCCATTAGAAGCACATAAAACTCATTCTATATGCCACGATGTAGTGGGTGTAAATGTAGGTTTTGAAAACCCAATGTTTGCATCTATTGAACAGAATTATGAACACTTAGATAAACAATTATCAAGTAGTCCTAACGATTTAGAATATCCTAAAAAAGGATTATGTTTTTGGGAAATGGATTTAGGGTTAAATCATGTAATCAAAAAATTTACCTTGCCTATTCATATTTCTGCACATTTACTTATTCCAATACCTGGTGGACAACAAGGACCTAGTGGTATTATAGTATGTTGTGAAAATTATTTGGTTTATAAAAAGTTAGATCATGAAGATGTATTCTGTTCATATCCAAGAAGACTTGAAATAAGTCAAGATAAAAATATTTCAATAGTTTGTTGGACTATGCATAGAATAAAAAAATTTTTTTTTATCCTTGCCCAGTCAGAATATGGAGATTTATATAAAATTGAAATGGATCATGAAGATGGTATTGTAAAACAAATAATATGTAAATATTTTGATACAGTTCCTATTGCCAATTCGATATGTGTATTAAAATCTGGTTCACTTTTTGTAGCAGCAGAATTTGGAAATCATTTTTTTTATCAATTTTCTGGAATAGGAGATGATAACAATGAAGCTATGTGTACATCTAATCATCCCATGGGCAAAAATGCAATCATAGCTTTTAAAACGCAGAAGTTGAAAAATTTATTTTTAGTAGATCAAATATATTCCCTCTCTCCAATATTAGATATGAAAATATTAGATGCAAAAAATTCGAATTCTTCACAAATATATACTTTATGTGGTAGGGGTCCTAGATCCTCGCTCCGTATTCTTCAACATGGATTAAGTATAGAAGAGCTAGCGGATAATGAATTACCAGGTAAACCCAAATACATATGGACAGTTAAGAAAGACAATGCAAGTGAATATGATGGATATATAGTAGTAAGTTTTGAAGGGAATACATTAATACTAGAAATAGGAGAAACAGTAGAAGAGGTATACGATAGTTTACTCTTAACAAATGTTACAACGTTACATATAAATATTTTATATGACAACTCGTTTATTCAAGTGTACGATACTGGGATTAGACATATTAGAGGAAAGGTAGTACAAGAATGGGTATCTCCAAAAAATAAACAGATAAAAGCAGCTTCATCAAATAATGCACAAATTGTTATATCCCTTAGTGGGGGTGAACTCATTTATTTTGAAATAGATCAATCACATACCTTAACGGAAATTTTTAGGAAAAATTTAAATGTGGAAGTTTTATGTTTGTCTATGCAACAAACTTCTGAGAATAGACTAAGAGCGAATTTCTTAGCTGTTGGTTGTTTAGACAATGTTGTAAGAGTCTTATCTATTGAAAAAGATAAATATTTTAAACAACTGTCGACTTATATCTTACCGAATAACTCTTCACCACAAGATATATGCATTTCTGAAATGAAAGAATTAGGTAATGACAAAGAAAGGAATGTATTGTTTCTAAATATTGGATTGAACACAGGGGTATTGTTAAGAAGTATTGTTGATCCTATTGCAGGCACATTGAGTAATCATTACTCTAAATATTTAGGAGCAAAAAGTGTAAAAATTTGTCATGTTAATGTAAATAAAAATCCTGCTCTCTTAGTTCTCTGTGAAAAAACATATCTATGCTATGTACATCAAGGAAAATATGTATACACTCCTTTAAATTATGATATGTTAGAATATGCTTCTTCTTTTTATTCTGAACAATGTTCAGATGGATATGTAGCTATATCTGGAAATAGCTTACGAATCTTTAGATTTTACAGATTAGGTGAAGTGTTCAGTCAAAATATTTTACATCTTACCTTTACTCCGAGGAAGATTGTACCCTTGCCTTTCCCCTCTTTGTTTTATGACCATGATACGTCCATCGAAATAGAAACAAAGAGGGATATACGAATGCTAGCAGTCATCGAGGCAGATCATAATTCCTATGATGAAAACACACAAAAGGAAATTCAAAGAGCGTTAAAAGATATCAAGCTAGATGTGGACGATTCGAACAACAATAGTGGAGAACCGAATGTATTGTCCGATTCACATTCAAGTATGGAAAAAAAAGGAGAAGTTGAAGGAGAAGAAGAAGTAGAAGGAGAGGTAGAAGTAGAAGGAGAGATAGAAGTAGAAGTAGTGGATGGTAAAAAAAAAAAAAAAAAAATTCCATAAATGAGGGTGCTTCGGAGCAATGTGGTGAGAACAGTGATAAAGAGGAGGATGATGACGAAGAGGAACTATTGTATGACCGCATTGGTACGTTGAAAGCGGGGTACGGAAAATGGGGATCATGCATCAAAATTGTGAACCCGATAAATTTAGAAATTGTAGATAAAATAGCTCTAGAAATGGAGGAGGCAGCACTGAGTGTATGTGCATGTGAGTTAGAAGCATTACATTGTTTAATAGTAGGTACAACATCTAATATGTCTTTAAAAAATAGAACTGTGCAAGCAGCTTCTTTACGTGTATATACTTATGATATAAACTATAAACTAAATTTATTACATATAACACCGATAGAAGATCAACCTTTTTCCTTTTGCCCATTCAATGGAAGACTTATAGCTTCTGTTGGAAATAAATTAAGAATTTATGCATTAGGGAAAAAAAAATTACTAAAAAAATGTGAATACAAAGATATACCAGAAGCCATTGTATCTATCAAGGTTTCTGGGGATCGTATATTTGCATCTGACATAAGGGATTCTGTCTTAATTTTTTTTTATGATTCTAATCAAAACACATTAAGATTAATTTCGGACGATATTATCCCCAGGTGGATTACCTGCTCTGAAATTCTTGATCATCACACTATCATGGCTGCGGACAAGTTCGATTCTGTATTTATCCTGCGGGTGAGGAACGTTGACCCCCCATGCGTACTGCAGCATACGCGGTTATGCGTATATGAATTATATACGTACATGTGTTTTTGCATATGTGCAGTATATACATATACATAAGTTTATGCGTGTACGCGTTTGTATGTACCGTATGTATAACGTGTATGCACAACCGCATGCCGCGCCGACAACACATAGAAGTTGTACGTGAACAGGTTTATACGCATGTTTCTAATTGTGTGGAAGGCACGTCCATTTTGATAAAGCCTCCTTTGAGGAGTGGCAAAGCAACGTTCTCAAATGGAGTGTTCGTACTACGTATTGTATGACTACATGCTCATTCGCTAGTGCATACGCCAGTGCACCACCTATACATTACCGCGTGTTCTTCCCTTTTAAGGTGCCCGAGGAAGCAAAGCAAGAAGAATATGGCATATCGAACAAGTGCTGGTATGGTGGGGAGATCATGAATGGTTCAAACAAGAATAGAAGGGTAAGGAAAATGCGACAGAACAGAAGCATGTATCTGTATCTATTCATCTGTCTATCTATCTATCTATATCTATATCTATATCTATATCTATATATATATATATATATATATGTACGTGTGTATGTGCGTACGCGCAACTATTCAAAATTTCCATTCCATTCCTTTGTAGCTGGAGCATATTATGAGTTTCCATATCGGAGAGATAGTAACTTCTTTGCAAAAGGTCAGGATGTCACCTACCAGTAGAGAATGCATAATATACTCGACCATTATGGGAACTATCGGGGCTTTCATTCCGTATGATAATAAAGAAGAGGTACAGGAAAAAAGAGAACAATTTGCGTAGGCCTTTATATACTTGTTCGAGAATGTATAAAAAGATGATCATCGATGAGGAGATATATTTTTCTTTTTTTTATTATGACAATACTAATTTCGTAATGCTTTTTCTCTTCCTTTTTTCGCAGCTGGAATTAACACAACACCTAGAAATAATTTTAAGGACCGAGATGCCTCCACTTTGTGGTAGGGAGCACATATTTTTTCGCTCGTATTACCACCCTGTCCAGGTAAAATAAGCAAAAAAAGGGGGATAGCAGTAAAATGGAGGAACTGTGGTCGTTACGTTTTTGTTTCATTATGATTATTTTCATTTGACTGATACCATTTGCAGTTGTGTGTACTTATAAGTTGATCCTGCGCATCGTATGCATCATATTGGTGTGAGGATAGTGTATATGTGTGTGTGCGTATATGTATATGTACATGAGTACTTTGAGCATATGCATGTGTATACCTCTTGCGCAGCTTAACAAACTAGTGTGTGTATATTATGTCAAACTTTCTCAGCACGTTGTCGACGGGGATTTATGTGAGCAGTTTTCAAGTTTATCATATGATGTTCAGAAAAAAGTTGCTGCAGATTTAGAGAGGACACCAGACGATATTTTAAGGAAATTGGAAGATATCAGAAATAAAATACTTTAGTCCATGCATCATTTATTTCGAAAATGTCTTTGCATGTTTGTCATACCACGCACACATATACGTACCATGTACATATATATATATATATATATATATATGTGAATTATGCATATACATATTGTATATCTTTAGAGAAAATGCAAGGAAAAAAAAATGCTTAAAATTTTATTTACCCTTTAAAATGGTACTTATTAACGACTAAGGAGGGGGTTTCCCCTGGTACATATCCATGTATGCGTATGTGTGTGTGTGTGTATGTATTTATGTGGTTATGTCTGTTCGTACGTGCACGTATATGAGAATAGGTATATAAGTGTATTCGTTTCACAATTAGTTTTCAATTAGTTTTCAATTAGTTTTCTTTTCCTATTTTGTTTTTATTTTCTCGACCTTGTTACTTGTTAAAATAATAAACCTTTTTCCTGTTTTTCACATAAGAAAGAAAAAAAAAGAAATGTCCTAGTATTATCATATTATATAACTTAAAGAAAGAAGGCCCCTAAAATTACCTCTTCAAATTTTTAATTATCAAGGTTCATAAAGCCACTACGTATTTTGCGCGCGCAACTTGCAACGGCAAAATAATATAATAAAATGTAATATAATATAATAAAATATAATATAATAAAATATAATAAAATGTAATATAATAAAATGTAATATAATAAAATGTAATATTATAAAATGTAATATAATAAAATGTAATATTATAAAATGTAATATAATAAAATAATAAAGACGAACATATGAGGTATTTATTGCAAATAAAAATAAGGAATCCTACAAATCACCATTTTGAGGTAGCTCTTAATATATTTAAAAAAAAAAAAAAAAAAAAAAAAAAAGATTTTGAGAACACAAAAATGTAACTTTTTCTAATTTACTACGATGCTTTAAATGTAATAATAATTACATATATTGTTTTGTGAGGACTAATTTAAAAAAATCATTTTTTTTTTTTTTTTTTTTTATTTGCTTCCTTTTCAGTGTAATTAAAAATTTAATTAGTATAATATATTTCATTATTTTAAAGTATTTGCGATGAATTGTTTAAATAAAGTTAAATTTTGACGAAAAGTAAAAAATAAAAGCTCTGAAAAAAATATACACCATTTTCCCCCTATTCGGATGTTCATCTTGTGTATACACTTGTTACACGGAACAAATATATACATACATACGTACATATTATATATATATATATATATAAATACATATATATATGCATAATATGTAGCAGAAAAAACAAAAAATTTTCAAAAAAAAAAAAAAACTAAACAAAGTAAACGTAAACACAAACAAACGAAAACGAAATAATATATTTTTTTTTTTCTTACTTTTTTTTTTTTTTTTGTTGAACTAAATAAAACTTTAAACATTTTAAAATTATCTTAAATTTCTTTTCATTTAAAAGGAAAAAAGAACGGACATAATTTTCATTTAACTATTTATATCTTTGAAGTGTCAAGGGTTTATAAATAAATAAATAAATATATATATATATAAAACATCTTTATGCGTTTTGCGCGTGTATTTGCATTTAAAAATAAGGCTTTAGCTATTTCTCATTTTGCATATATCTGATTAACTATGGGACGATCATCAAAGAGCCGTTCAGGAGGTTTAAGTAAGAGAAAAAAAAAGTGAAGAACAAAAGGATGAGTAGAGAAAAACATGACAAAAATATTAGAAAAACATGACAAAAATATGAGAAAAACATGACAAAAATATGAGAAAAACATGACAAAAATATGAGAAAAACATGACAAAAATATGAGAAAAACATGACAAAAATATGAGAAAAACATGACAAAAATATGAGAAAAATATATTTCTTTCATTTCAAACGCTCATGTTATTATTATGGCCTCTAAGCATGTGTAAGATACGCAGGGGAACTGTTACAAATGAGCGCTGAAAAATGGTTTTAGCTCGAAAAAAAAAAAAAATAAAATAAAAATAAAGATAAAAATAAAGATAAAAATAAAGATAAAAATAAAGATAAAATCGAAAACAAAAACAAAAACAAAAACAAAAACAAAAAATATATATAGAGTAACATCCTTTTTAATGTTTTAGGTACGAGGTCCTCTTTTATGAAGCAAGCTCCTTCAAGTGGAATGAGTAGAGGTAATAGTAACAGTACACAAAGCTATTCAGGAGGTGTAATGCAGCAACAACAAAAGTCAGGTGGTTTTTTGTCCAATGTAATGGGGACAGTTGCCAGTGGAATGGCATCAGGTGTAGGATTTGGAGTTGCACAAAGAGCCGTTGACTCACTTTTAGGTCCAAGACAAGTAGAAGTTTCACACGGAAATAACAACGCACAATTGAACCAAGCGGCTGCATTGAACAGCGAAAGGAACAATGAAATGAAGTGCAGGACGTTTAAAGATGAACTTAATCAAGTATAAGAAATTAAGCAAATATAAAAGAAAAGAGCAAAGCTGACCACTCTGTACATATTTTTTATACTTTGATTCAATTTTACACATAAACCG